>NC_135859.1:12818805-12901305 GCF_031162955.1 Sander vitreus | reverse complement strand
ATTCAATTGAAAGATTTAAAGAAAGTATAGGTTATGGGACCTGAACGCACCACAATCTCTTTATCGCTTTAAATTTTAGCCAATCAGCGACCACTGTTACAAACTCTTCCCTTTTATTGGCTAAGGGCTCAAAAAGGTTTACCAGTGCGTTTGAAAAAAATGTCGAGACCTCCCGGTGTTTTTTTTTTTTTTGTGAAGGTCGAACTTTGAACACTTTAACCTTCCTCCTGATCAAATTATAATAAAGTTATGATGTGAACAATGGGGCGCTCGGTTTGCTTCACTGTACAGTCCGATGAGTGGCGCATGCGCTGTTGAAGCTTTTTTTTTTTTTTTCAGCCGGAGTGCATCGATGTGGATTAGTGACGTAAGCAGAAACTAATAGCCAATGACTTCTGGTTTATTTAGTTTGACTTCAAAATAGAGGTCCGTTTTGCTCCAGCTCTGAAATGTAATGAAACAAAGCTGTAAGATGTATGCGTTACAGTAAATAATAAATAAAAATACTTCAACAAGTCAAATCTATTTATTGAGCTCATTTAAAAAGAACCCACGTTGATCAAAGTGCTGTACAGGCTTGAGCATGGTAGCCCAAATCACAAATATATAAAATAACCAACACCGACATCAATGCACAAAGAATTACAAGTAAATGTCCTGCATTTAATATCTTAAGTAAAGGTAAAGAAGTATTATCAGCAAAATATACTCATTTATAAATATTAGAATATTATTTCTGATGCACAATTGTGAGCAGCATTTTATTATGTATTTGGTCGAGGTGGTGTAAATTGTATCTACTTTGAACTGTTGGGTAGTTCAGTCTTTAGCAATTATAACTATAAGCTCAACAGGGCTAAGTTCAATATTTCCCTTTGAAGTGTGGTGAAGTACCAAAGTATCTTAAAATGGAAATGCACAAGTGAAGGACAAGTACCTCAACAATACAATATTAACAATACAATTATACAAATAAACAGTAATACTTTTAAAACAGATACAAAAGTAAATATAGAAAAAAAAAAAGGAAAACACAAAACATTCCAAGGGTCTACATTAATAAAACTAGTAACTGAAATGAAAACATAAAACTGGGAGCACAGTCTCGCAGTTTTAATAGCCTTTGTTTTGCTAACGTTATTGTCTTAGTATAGCTCCATTTCTTTCTTGAAAACGTTAAAGTGAGGTTTTACGTAAGCATTTATGAATGTAAAACTTTGCAAAAAATATAATGAAATTGATTAGAAAACACAACCATAGGCCTATATTGTGTTGAATCTTAGAAAACCGCCTAGGACTCCCTGGAAGAGGAAATCTTGTATCTCATGGGACCTTGCCACACAAAAAATTAAAATAAACATTTTTTGTAAAAGTTCAAAATTGCTGATTATATAGTCCTATCCAAGATAAATCTACAAATATCTTGCTACAGTTAACGGGCATGTATACATTTTCAGGACAGATGGGCAATAGTTTTAGTTTGGGAATCAAATCAGGCACAGCCTAAATCAATCTAATTTTTGAATTTGACAAAGAAGGCCCTAACCAGGTAACATCGATGATTTAGTTATTTTAATAAAAGTTATTGTATTATTATAAGTCTTATTTTGAAGTGCGTCACAGGAAGCAGCGAGTATTTCCGCTAACTTGTTTTAGATTCCAGTCGAGTTTACAAGGAGAGAAATAGCTGCTCCACACGGTGAGGATAAGACTTTATTGAAACATGACTCAAAAGAAAAAAACATTCACACTCACACTTTGTGTTTTAACTCACAGGTTGAACAACTGAAACATCAGCGGGAGACATTTTGGGTCCGAGTGTTAGCTAACGACTGTGACTGAGGATCATCAGCTGGGACAGGAATATGGCTCGGCCGAGGAAGAAAACCACTCCGGGGTATTTAGCATGAGGCTCCGCGGGGGGAAACGGCTGGAAGACAACAGTAAAAACTACAATAATAGTAATATTAAGAAGAAACAAAGGAGGAGAAGGGCTATCTGTGTGAAACGTGCCCGGTGACATTTAAAAGAAGAAGAAGAAGATGGGAGGGATGGTGGAGCTGCTGGAGGTCTGCTGCCTGCTGCTGCTGTGGCTCAGCGGAAACTCACACTGCAGAGGTGAGTGAGGGTGAGGGTAAATACACTGAGGGTGGGGATGAGTACAGTGAGGGTAAATACACGAGGGTCAATCATTGCTCTGTCCATTAATATTAACAGTCTATGGGATAAATACTCTGAAGGTGAGGAAGGTGTGGGTGAATACAGTGAGGGTAAATACACTGAGGGTGAGGATGAGTACAGGGAGGGTGAGACGGGTGGACAGTGAGGGTGAGGAGGGTGACTGGGTGAGGGTAAAAACTGAGGGTGGGGATGAGTACACTGAGGGTGAGGAGGGTGGAAAGGATGGAAAGGACAGAGGTGTGTGTGTGATGAAGGAGGAGTTAGTTGAGCTAGGTGAGTGTATATATGTGAGTGACATTTATTCCAATTATTATTATTAATTTATTTGTAAAATAGGTTTACATTTGTTCTGGTTTGTTTAAGGATAAGAAAAACGTGCGTGCGTGCATTTAAATCGTGTGTGTGTGTGTGTGTGTGTGTGTTTGTACACTGTACTATATTGTACTCCATTGGACTCTGACTGTTCTACTCTGTAGTGTACGGTACTGTGCTGTACTACATTACACTGTACTACTTGAATATTATAAAGTGTTATATTTGCAAGAAGAAACACTGAAATTCCCTGAGATTATAGTCACACAAAGTAGTTCCTGATGCACAAAAGCACACCCATCCAAATCAGTGTGTTGTTTTTGTCTAAATAGGCCCAATCTCCAGGGGCCGCTGGTATTAAAGATGTGCAGCTTTCCAACTAAAAGATGGTGTACGCTTTAAATGTGATGCTTTCCAACTAAAAGATGGTGTACGCTTTAAATGTGATAAGTATGTACGCACAGAAGTTTTCACATGTATATTCTGCGCACGTTTCCTTTTATACATCACAATCAAAGCCTTGCCTTCTCCCATCTCCCTGGGTCGGGTTCATTTCCTACTACAACTTGTTCACTTACACATCATCCATGGGATCAATTACGCATCACACGTGAGTTTGCCCAACCGGCACTGCAATTCTTACAGGGGAGATGGATTCGTGGGATCTGTACAGACATTCAGAGACAATTGCATTTTTCCGTGCCAATCTTGTTGTTGCACAGTAAGTAAGATATTTCGTCTGTGGAAAATAATCCGGAGTGCGCACAATATACAGTAGCTATATACAAAGGGTGACTGAATTTTAGTTTTAGCTTGACAGAAGTTATAAGGTAGACTACAAATTATAATGAATAGCATTTCCCTTTTGGGTTTTGGCCTTTTGATGTGAAACATTATCCACATAAATGATCAAACCTTTATGGTGTATCAGCAGATTTTTTTCATAGACAACATCATAGACGTATGACAGTAACTGGAGTGGAAACTTTATTTTGTAACATTTGGTGAGTTTTGCCATGTCACAGAGCCAGACAAGACTTTGTGGACGGCCCGCACGAATAATGTTTTCACTGAATAGTGCCTCTCCGGCTACGTAATTAATTAATTTTTTTACCTACAATGGTCCTAACACGCCTTTTTGTATGTCTCTGTTATTCTGTCTTTCATATAAATAGGGGTGGACAAAATATTAGGAACCCCTCTCAGTATAACTTAATACAGTTCAACTGCAGCACAAACTACGACATCCAAAATGGTCCTAATGTTGAATCAACACTAACTGAACATCTTAACCTTATGAAGGAGGATTTAGTTGAGCTAGGTGAGTGTATATTATGTGAGTGACATTTATTCCAGTTGGGTTCATTTATTTGTAAAATAGGTTTACGTTTGTTTAAGGATAAGAAAAACATGCGTGCGTGCGTGCGTTTAAATTGTGTGTGTGTGAGCTGGTGGTGAAATAGTCAGTGGCAAATACGCAGTGCGAGAGAACGGGATAGCAGCGGCGTATATGTAATATATTTAAATGTGCAAGTGTGTGCATGATGCATGAATTGTGAATATTGTGTGTGTTATTATGGTGGTCGGATGCAGTCCGGTATGTTCGCTTTTTTTTTTGTAGAACTACAGATGCCTGTGTGAAGCACTCCAGGTGTGTGTTTGCATGGTACTTCCATGTGTGGTGGACATACAGTGTGTGCACAAAGAGAAAAAAAATATGTGTGTGTCTGTGTGAAAAAAGTGTGTGTGTGTGTTCTGGCGTCACGTTCAGGCAGGTTGAGCGTTAAGCAGCTTAGCGTTGCTGGCCGCCAGGCTCTCAGCCGAGTCCTTCAGCAGCTCCGACTCTTACAGGAAGTAAACCTTGTTTTACACTTCAGTCTGACTGTGTGTGTGTGTGTGTGTGTGTGTGTGTGTGTGTGTGTGTGTGTGTGGATTCACTGACAGAAACATCCAGAGAGTCTGAATGAGTCTGAGTGATTGCACACACACACTCACTCTGTTAGAGCAGCACTCCCTGTTTCCCTGAATGATGACTCACTCTGTTTTCTCTCTCCAGACTGAACATGAACAAATCTGCAGCTCTGAGGCACACAATCTGCTTTCACACTTAAAGCTTCGACCAGAACTGTTCTCTGTTAAAGGATTGTCCAGAGTTATTCTATATTTTTTACTTTTACTTATTGTCAACAAATCTCATGACAATGTGGTAGACCTCATTGGAAATTTGTCTTTGGCTTATCCCAAGTACAGCTAGGTACGTACAATATACATAACACGGCACACCATTAAAAAAAAACATACAAATATACAATAGTACAAATGTGCAGGAAGCAGCAAATAAGTATATAAATAATAAAAGAGAGCACATTTTATAAAATGATGCAGTCACTCTGTGTCCGGTGCTGGCCTTTAGGACCCTAAATCGTCAGCCAGACAGGAGCAGTTCTCCTGAGCTTATACATTTATATCAATTGAGCAAATGTGTTATAAATCCAGCCGCACACCTTTCCTTTACAGAAGTGCACTTTTGCTGAGTTACTGACTGGAATATGTTGAATATAGTTTATCATTTTCAAGAAAGTTAACCAAATGTTTGGACTGAAGATAAAATCTTCCCAGGAGCTCAGTTTTTACATTCTCTTTTTTAAGAGCTAAACCGCAATGATGTTTTGAGGGCTCCGTTGGTTTTGATAACAAACAACCTTAAAGTTAAAGATGTCAGATGTTGGTTTCAGTTGTCTTCTGATTGGCTGGTCGTTAGGTGTCGGTTCAGTCAGTGTATGTGTGAAAGTCAGGTCAAGTTTCTGTGGTTCAGAATAAATTAACCCACTCGGCTGATTCACATCCAGATCTCTGTTTCAGGATGGAAAGTGGAAAAAAGATTGTTATACTTTCTGTTTCTGTAGATTGTCTTTGGCTACGTTCCGACTGCCGGCAAATCCAATTTATTTCTCAAATCAGATCTTTAAGAAAGGCTGTCTGCACTGTCAGATCAGATATGTGTGTCCATTCATCACCAACCTATCTGCATGGGTTGCTGTTGTAAAAACGTAGGCATCAGTAACATGCTATTATGAATCCCAACTGCTTTTCTTTGTAGCATTCAAGCGCTAGGATTAGAAAGGGTGTCCTAGTTTTGCAAGTTTTCTGTAAGATTTCTTTAGACTTACTTTTAGATTTCTCTAAACTGTTTTCCAGATTCATCTTGCTTTTCTTAGAGACTCTGTTTTTTCTTTAAAGTTCTTTCAAAATTTTATCATGATTTTCTTATGCATTTTCTTTTTTTTCCCTTCTTTTTAAGCTCTTTCTCGATTTCCTTTAAGATTTCGGAAACCTTTCTTAAAGTTTTATGTAGATTTTCTCCCTGATTTCCATTTCGGTTCTTTTTAAGATTTATTTAGATTTCTCCTGATTTTTTTTTTTTTTTTTTAAGTTTTCACTTTTGTATTTATACAGATTTAGTTAAAGGTCCAATATGTAATATATTTACTGTAATAAATCTAAAAATGACCCCAATGCATCATCCTATTTTAAGGAAACAATGAGCCAGTATTTTCTCCTTTTGAAATTTCCGTTCCGTGACGGAATTTCTGTCTGTGTTTTGGCCTGTGTGTTGTTATCAACTGCCCAGTTTGAAAGCCAGGCCGGGTTGCCAGATATACCTGTAAAAAACATAAACCCAGCGTGCTACAGCTGTAACGTTAGTACAGCCATGAAAGCAGCAAACAAACGAACAGGATCAACGGAGATAGATTCTACCAGACGTAAAAAATCTGCATGTTTCTAACCAGAGACGTAACTAACCCTGGGTAAATATCGGAGATGTATTTGAAAGATGGACACAGCTTAGAGCCCAAAAGGACGCCGAGTTGGCTAATTTCCTCCTGAACGGGTGTTTTTGACTAGCTCTTGTCTGGTTTGTTGGTAGAAAAGAAAGTCCACAGATGAAGCGAGAGTTAATTAGATTAGATTAGATTAGACGGATCTCTGATCACCAGGGGTTAACTGGGTGTCAGACCAGCAGAGAGCAGGATCAGGATACAATTGTACAACAAATACATTCATATAACAATCAAACAAAGTGAGCAGTATTTCTTTTTCATTTACACACTGATGCAGAAAATAATCAGATTATCTTCTAATCTGTAAAAACGTTAGAATAAATATACAGGAACGTCTCATAAAATGCAAATATAACCTGTTGATTATAATATCAAACCAAACGATCTGACTTTGGGCATTAACATTAGTTCGGACTAGTGTTCAGTGTCTCTGACTGCAGGTTTCGTTGCTGGTGTGTGAGTTTGAGATCAGTGGTGTGAAGCCTCAGAATGACCCAAAGTGACCTCTGTAGGAAGAACTGAGAGAAAAAGTAGGAAGGAGCCGTTGGAAGGAAACAGGATGTGATTCAGTGGGTGGAGTCTGTCAGTAACAGAACGGTTTGTAGGTGAGCTACGTGCTGGAACTTTTTCTTGGTCTTAACCTCACACTCAGACAGAAAATGTTGAACTATTCCTTGAAATATGATTTCAATGTGAAATAACTGGCATCAGCTGTTAGATAAATATCTATTCAGGCCGCAAAATACGTGTACATGCACTGGTGCGTGTAACTTTTAAAATGGCATGCAGCAACTCATTTTCTTAAACTGTACAATAACTTCAAATGTTACATGGTCATAGTCAGGGTCATCCTGAACAGGATTACATTTAACATTACTGCAAACCTCGGAATGAAAAGATTTAATGTGGACATTTACAATATCATTTGAGCTGACTTTCCCTGTAAAGTAATTGTGCAGTGAAACTACTTCAAATTGTACATGGTCATAGGAACATTTTGTGCAAGAATCCATTGCGCTTTGTGACAGATGGACGGACGGACGGACGGACAAACAGACAGACATCCGTTACTGAGAGCAGATTAGATTTCTCTTCTTAAAAAAAACTTAAAAACAAGTTTTCTTTTGAATTTGTTTTTACATTTTCTTAATGTTAGTTTTCTTAAAGATATCAGTTGATTTGCTTTAGGATTTTGCCACCATTTCTTTAGATTTCCATAAAGTTTACTCTTTGGATTTCTCTACAGACTGTAGACAGACAGACAGACAGACAGACAGACAGGTGTTACTGAGAGCTAAATGATCATCACATACAGAAATACTTCTACATAAAGGGCCACACAGAAACGCGCATATACCCAATCACAAAGGGTTTATTCACCCCATGAAATGAGACAAACTAACACAGCTAAGCCGGCAGTGATGCGTACACAAAGACTTTATGTAACCGAGAGAAGAAGAAGAACAGGGAGAGGGGGCATCTGTCTTGTTACTTCATGTTTTATTTTTCTCACAAAAGTATAAACACACATTTTATTTTAATCCACTAACTCTTGCTGTGTCAAACTCAACATCAGCAGTAAGCGTGTTTCCATCCATCCGTTTTCACGCAAATATAACTGAAGTATAATGGCCTGAGCTATTTTGACTGACCAGCACTAGCATGTTAGCATTTAGCGCCACAGCTACAGTATCTCACAGTACCTCTGTCCCACGGCAACAAGTCACCTCTCAAGATTTCAGAACAAGACTTCTCCATCTTTCCATAATATAGTCACTTATAATATACACTTATGATAATAATCTGAGACTGACAAACATTGGCAAAAACAGCACTTTAGTGGATTGACGGCGATAATTGCCCTGAATGATTACATTGCAGCCAATTTCGCGGCTGCTGGCTGCAGGGCTCTCGCTCAATTTTTTTATATATACACACACACACACACACACACATGCACACACACTCTACCGGTCAAAAGTTTGGGGTCACTTTGAAATTTCCATTCTACTCCATTATAGACAGAATACCAGCTGAGATCAGTTGCGTTGTTTTTTTTTAACCAGGGCAGCAGTTTTCAGATTACATTATGTCCTTACATAATTGCAAAAGGGTTCTCCAATGTTTTCTCAGTTAGTTCTTTAAAATTATATCGGATTAGTAAACAGAATGTGCCTTTGGAACATTGGATGAATGGTTGCTGATAATGGGCAAGGTAGATATTGCATTAAAGACCAGCCACCCACTCAGGTCAGCTGGTATTCTGTCTATAATGGAGTGGAATGGAAATGTGACCCCAAACTTTTGACCGGTAGTGTGTATATGTGTGTGTGTTGAAATGTATCCAGTATATATATATATATATATATAAGTAAGCCTTCTGATTGGTGGAGGGGTGTCTGACCTTATCGAGAGGTGACAAACTTCCTCAGGATGTGTGATTTTTTTCAGTAAGATTATTCATGTCTTGCGTCACTTTACTGCATTAGATTTGTCTGACAACTGTCTGTTTTGTGCTCAGTCAGATTAGTTTCAATGTTTCTCAGCTGTGTCAACGGTCTGTTTCCTTCTGCAGACTCTCAGCAGACAGAACACCTCTCCTCCTATCAGATGACTGTCCCTCGACCAATAGGAGGCAGGCTGAGGCGGGACGTGGACGGGAGACTCCCCAATCAGGTACTGAGCTTTTAGTACTCTAGTTAAAGTGTGTTGTTCTGGTTTGTGTTATCCTCTCTGTGGTTGCTGTGTGACCTTTAACCTTTAGGAAACAAACTCCGCAGAGAATCAGCTGACCAGTCAGGTCCACTTCCTGTCTGTGTGACCTCACCTCATCATCGCTGTGCCAGCAGCTCCTTATCTCTTTATTTTAAAGCTAGTTTTCTACAAAAGGCAAAACAAACGGCTTCACAGTTTGCGAATATCCAGCTATCCCCTCTCTGTCCTCAGCCCCTCACATCATACGGTTACGATTTTCCACCATTGAATCTGCAGTACGTTGAGCACTCAGGACCACCGTGCAATTGTAAACATATACAAATACACATCTTCAACAATAAATATCTAACATAAATACATTCTCACTAACAGCAGCATATCAGGCTGCAGACAGAAAGTGAGCTTAACGGCGCTGACACACCAACCCGATAACCGGCTGTCGGACAGTCTGGCGAGGTCAGTGACTCGAGTCTGTTCGGTGTGTTGGCCGACCTGATTTGCTGGGTCGGAGGGCGGGCAGTTGGACTCAATGACCAATCTGATTGGTGGAGTGCTAACCCGGAAATGAAGAGCGGGATGACCATGACTAAGCCTCTCAAAATCTGACGAAAATCTTTTAAACTGACCTTTGTTGATCTGAAATGAAGACAGATTCAGCAACTGCATGGCCTGTTTCTCGCTTAAAATGTTTTCATAAACACGTTTCGGTGAACTATCTTCGTAAAATATGAGATCGTATTCCGAACAAAGCCGCCATTATGCCCGGTTGAAAAATCCGGGAGCACACCCAGCTGCCTGTTTTCATCTTTTGGGCGACAATACAGATTAGCGCCACCTGGTGTTATGGAGACGTATTACGTCTCGCGCACGCACAGAACGTACGCTAAGTTGGCGTCGCTTCGGTGTGTTCTGACTTTTTGGATCTCGGGGAGCCGACTGATCAGACCGACTGCCTTTTCTGCCAACAGTCGGCTGTCGGGTTGGTGTGTCAGTGGCTTAATGCACGGTGGGTGGGTGCGCAGCTGAAAGTGTCCTCAATAGAGCTGCAGCAGTGAAGAATGGTTCCACGTAAGAAGAACATGAGACTAATAAGAAATGATTCGGCTGATAAGGTGGAACTGCACTTTCTCTACTAACTAACAGTTCAGTATGAACACAGTTTATGTCGCAGGACCACCTTAAAACACACACACACACACACACACACACACACGCGCACGCACGCACACACACTAACACACTGGTGAAATAGGAGCATGATCGGAGAAAGTGACGCTGTGTGAAAGTATGATGTTAGGGTGTGTGTGTGTGTGTGTGTGTTCAGCCTGCAGCCATTCTCTCCTGCTGTCTGATGTGTTTTTATTCTCTGCAAGAGTCCAGAATCTAAAAACACTTAATCTTTTCATCTGTAACTCATTATTTAGCATTTATTAACAGTGATAAACACTTAATAAACAGTTTATCATACTCTATAATGTAGTTAGAAACACAACATGTAAAGGAGCCGTTTTAAAGACATTTAAGTAAATCCTCTTCTTCTCTTACTCTCTGAGGCCACATCCACTATACTATGTTTTTGTTTCAAAACTTTTGCTACGTTTATGCCTGGCGTCCACACCACTCCAGCGTTTCCGAGCTCTTTTACGGAGACATTTGGAAACACTGCTGACCCAGTTTTAAATCCTTTGTAGTCTGGACGGGCAGAAACAGACCTTTGGAAACGATGACACAGACAGCCACGGTGTCTTCCTGATTGTCTTATCGAGCCCGACTTGCCCTTCTGGGATTTGTCATGCCCATATCACATGACAAGAAAACAAACAACATCAGTCTTGACTACCGGTGGTTAATGGCTAATATTTGAGCGATTTGCGGCAATTCGCGTGTCCAGGGTTGTTACAGGTGTTGTGCATCTCTGCTGAAATTTGCATCCACAAGGGAAACTAATGATTTTTAAGGTAAAGTACTGTTTAAAATTGATATAATCTTCTTTGTCATTTTTTATCAATGATGATAAGAACTTTTAGTCACCAATGTTTTATTAGATTCAGTAGAAGTAGCATTTCCTTGCTGTCAGGGATGCAAAACTCGGCACAATACCCAGTGTACGTGAATGGTCTTCGGTATGCGTTAAAGACATGTTAGTATGGACGGAGACTGGTTCTGAAAGGGGGCTAATAGATTGTTTAAGTTTTAAAACGCTGTTTTAAAATGAAAACGTAGTAGTGTAGATGTAGCCTGAGAGTCAGATGTTCAGATTGATACCACTCTCATGAAGCTACAGCCAGCAGCTGGTTAGCTTAGCATAAAGACAGTAAACAACACAAAACACCCTTTTTTCTCTTAATTACAATAATTATGTAATAATAATGTAATAAACAATTTATTAAGTGTTGATGCTGCTTATAAATGGTAAACATGAAGGCTAAAATGTAGTCCTGTACAGTTTGAGGACCTGACAGTGATGAAAATAAACATTATACAGTACAATTTACTCCACAACAACACAACATTTTATGTGTGTCAGTACATTGGTATCTGTAACAATAATCCACCCACTGATCTGCCTGCAGGACACATCGCTCTGTAGGAGAAGATAAACTGCGAGTGCTATTAAAAGCTTACATGGATATCAAAATGTTATATGAATGTTGTTCAATTAGACTCTTTTTAGTCATTGTGGACATTTTTAAATAGAATGCTCTGTCGTAAAAATAATGTAGGTACTCAACAAAAAAAATGTAGCGTCTTCAAAGCAGGTAGTGTAATAATAATAATAAATCATTGAAATCCTGATATTCAAATCAGTTGCAAGATGTAAAAATATCATGCTGTTATCTAAATTAAAAGGTTTATCCTCTGTATGGTGGCCTGTATAGGACATCTCAGCTTGTCAGGCACATCTGTCACACTGGCGCTCAACTTTGGTCAGACTTTAAGCTGGACTATAAAGTCAATGCTAACATTAGCAAGTTAAAGGGATAGTTTGAATCTTCTGAAGTAGGGTTGTATGAGGTATTATCCATAGTCAGCGCATTCCCTACAGTAGATGGCAGTCGGCATGCCCCCACTTTGGAGAAGCAGGCAGGAATACCGAGTCCGACAGGGCGCAATGTACTGCTGTGGACGGGGGCAGCAGCTAAACGTAAAAAAACAAACATTAATTGTACCTCGCAGAGCACGGGAGTTGCTGGTGTACCGCTTCCTTGATCAGTTAGTTAGTTCTTCTTATTTTGTGACTTTGGTAATTCAGTATTAACTCTTTAAAACACCCAGTCAAAGATAAGATATGTTATTAGAATTGTTGTTAGAATATTTCATTAAAATGTTTTAATGCTGTTGTCCGTTATAATGAAAATTGTGTCTTGTCTTAATGGGATTTTGTGCAGAACGTTTTATGATATAAGAAAACAGTTACCTGTAAAAACTGAATAATATGGGGTGTTGTAATAACAATAAATATGTCATAATAACATAAAAAGATATTCATGTTTTAAAAGTGAAAAGGATCTAGTTAAAAGTAGAACATTCTCATTATGATGAGAAGCTGAGTAAATCTTTGTTGTCATGGTGAGTGTTGGATTAATCAGAGCAGGTGTGTGTGGTCCTCTGTTGACCTTTGCCCCCCACTGTGTTCAGAGCACAGAGGAGCTGCTTTTGGCAGCTGGGTGATGTAGTCCACTGCTGACTTCCTGTCCTAATTCACCTTAAACACACCCACACACACACACACAGACACACACACACACACACACAGACACACACAGACACAGACAGCTGCTGCAGCTACCAGCAGGTATGTGATTACTGCAGGGGTGAAAACACACACACACACACACACACACACACACACACACACAGAGAGGATATCTGCCAGGTGAGTCAGAGGCTCATATGACCTTGGAGTTTAATTTAGTTTTTGGGAGTTTTTTTTCCAGCTTTTCTGAAGCTTCCTGTTCACACAACAAACCCTGATCTTCCCTGTATCAGAACCATGATCAGATCGAATCATATATCGATAGTTGTTTTTTTCTTACGCCGATATTAAGTTAAGTTAAACTAACTCACTATGAGAAAGAAGATGTTATAGAATAAAATAATCTTTAGAATCTGCGCCCTACTGTTTCTGGTGGAGCGCCATGTCTGCCCACTGAGCCCCGTAAATCAGCCCGAGTGACTTTTAAATCCGTCCCGCATCTTCCACATGCCTGCTCACCAAAATCGTTGCTCTGCGCTCCCTGCGTAGTTAATGTCATGGATAAGATTTGGATTGTGATATTATAGATATATAATAATGTTACGTGTACATGATGCTGTGATATTGTCACACAAACACACAGACTTTTAAAATGTTCACTCTATTATAAATGTTTAGTCAGTAACTTTAACTTTATCACTTGCAGAAAGCTTAAAGATTTGATTATTTGAGTAAATGACACTAAACATTATTACCTATTTTTTATCCTGATTTTTAAATTAATTTCCAACTTCAATACAGTCACCAGTGATAGCTATGTGTGTGTGTGTGTGTGTGTGTGTGTGTGTGTGTGTGTGTGTGTGCGTGTGTGATGGCCGCACCTGCTGCCACACAATTGATTTAAATCATGTTTTACCACCTCTGCTTCTTTCACTCACTTTGTGAGAGTCCATTGACCACACATTTCTTTTCAAAGTTTATAAACCATTTGATTTCTGTGTGGTTTTAAATAAGAGTGTGTGTGTGGGGGGGGGGTAAGTTGGATCTGGTGCTCAGTATTACTGTTAAAGCTCATTTAACTGTGTTCATTAATGAAGGCCAGTATTTGTGTATCGTACATTTATATTAAACTGAGTCCTTTCTGTTTGTCTTCAGGTCTCTTATGTCATCAGTGTGGATGGAAAAGATCATGTTGTTCATCTGGAGAGAAATGAGTAAGTTATGTGATATGATATTATGATCCAGAGTACTGTAGGCCTGCTGTTCTATGTGTACACACTGACTCCTGATCTGTAAACTGTTGCAGGTTCATGTAACCTCACTGTTACCGCAACATACTTTACTGATCAGCAGCGAGTTCATTCTTCACCTTAGAATAAGTAGTAAAAACAAAATAGTCTGAAAAGGATAGTTCAGATGTTTTGAAGTGGGTAGGATGAGGTACTTACTCATAGTCTCATAGTGCATTAGCTACAGTAGATGGCGGTCGGCACGCCCCCAGTTTGGAGATGCAGAATCCGACATGGAAGCTAAGCATTGTACTGCTGTGGACAGGGGCAGCAGCTAAATGAATTTTAAACACCTAAAAAAATCAATGTCAGTTTAAGTGTACGCTATATAGACTATTTTCACTGCTTTACCTTGCTGTCAAACAGCGCTTTACAACGGGAAACTCAAGCCGTTATCTATGCTCTCTTCAAAGCCACCAGACTCCTTTGACAAAAACAGTCATTTTACCTCACACAACACGAGAGTTGCTGGTCTACTGCTGCCTCAGTCGTTAACGCCTGTCTGACAGCAAGGTAAAGCAGTGAAAATATTCTAAATATAACGTATACTTAAACTGATATTGATTTTTTTTTTTTTAGGTGTCTAAAATACGTTTAGCTGCTGACACCGTCCACAGCAGTACATTGCTTAGCTTCCGGGTCGGTACTCCTGTCTGCTTCAGATCTTTTGAAGTGGGGTTGTATGAGGTATTTATCCAGCTCGCCGACTGTGTTTCCATCAACAGTGCTGACACTCAGCTCTCCTCTCTCTCACTGTCTCTCCGTTGTGAACAAACTGATAAACCTCAATGTCTAAATTGGAAAGCTACATGAAAACAGGCTGCTGATGTTCATCTGAAGGACGAGTCTGCAGAAACATGGCAACTTAAGAGGATCATCAGTTGTTTGTTACTGCTTTAAATAACCGATACAGTACATGCTATTTGCTTTTGTGTCAGTTTGGCTTCTCCAAACTGGGGGCGTGCTGACCGCCATCTACTGTAGATTATACACTGACTGTGGATAATACCTCATACAACCCCACTTCCTATATACAACTATCCCTTTAACTCCTCTTGCTAGTTTTACTAAAACTTTCAACTGCATGTCACATTGATAAAGACATGAAAACCCTGTAAAGATGATTATTTGACAGAAATGTAACCGTATTTCCAAGAAGTACATTTAGTACCTGGTAACTAGTACCTGGAATATAACAGCTATATACATTTTTGTTTTTGTCTTCTGATCCAATTTATTCTGTTTTGTATTCAAATGTCAGACACACAACACACAATCAGAACAAAAATAATACAAACACATTCATTTAAAACACATTCGTTGTTTGTACTTTATATCACTGAATCCCTTCATTAATGCAATTTTAGTGTGCAGTTTGATCCAGGGCACATTATGTTCTAGTCTGATGACATCATATCAGACACAGCTGATTGGCCAGTCATATCCATCAGTTAATGATGTCAGCAGCAAAAAACTAAGTAGAAACACAGCTGATAATCTTTCATTTTTAATGTTCAAGACACTACAGGTTAATCTAAGAGAATCATCAGTTGTTTTCTACTGCTTTAAATAACAGATACATGAATATATACAAATTATAAAATACCAACAATAACTAACATACAGACACGGCATAGAACACAATAAAAAGAAAGACAAGTAGAAAAGAAATAGAACGATTTACATATTTGTCATTTGCTGACTCCATACTGGTATTACATACTTAGTAGTACATACTTTTTTTACTTTTTAAAAGAATTCAGTTTTGATGAATGTAAAATTAGCACATAAATTATTTTAATTAACGATATATTAAGTAAACTATAAATATTAAGTAAAAAATATTAACATTCAGCATAAAAACTCTGATAATCCGTTATATATTTTGTTAAGTTGTGTGCTTACATTAACAACACTTCCTTAATTTTTTGATGTAAATCATTCTGCACAGTCTTTACCTGGAGGAAACAACCTGACACCTTCCTGCATCTGGTGTTGTTATTGTTGTTTACATGTTGGTGGTGATGATGAAGATAATTGATTTTGAATTATCTGTTTAAATCACAGCTACAATCATTTAAAACACATGTTGTTTTCAGACTGCTGCTTCCTGCAGACTTCACTGTTTTCTCCTACAGTCAGAACGGATCACTCATCACATCCAGACCACCTGTACAGGTATCTCACACACACACACACACACACACACACACACACACACACACACACACATACACACACACACACACACACACACACACACACACACAGGCAGGTTGTGTTTGAGGTGAATTAGGAAAAGAAGTCAGCGGTGGACTACATCTATCTATCTATTTACTGAGGATTTGTGGCCTTTCTTGGGTGTTTAACAGTCAAAATGAGGCCACATTGAGGTTTGTCGACGGTAATGTGAGTCACTTTACTGTCGACAACATTTTGAAAAAAATTCTGAGCAGCCAGGAAGTGACGGGACCTTTTTGATGTGACCAATCAAAGCTTCAGATAATAAACTAGAACAGGAAGCTGGGATCAGGAGATAGGGTGAGTCAGTGAAGTCGTACATAAACTGGACTGAAGCAGAACTAACAGAGAAAAAAAGATGGGCAAAAATGCATTTATTTTTATTTCTTATAGATTTTGACTAAAGCTGCATTCAGGTGCACATAGCCCCACCGCAGTAATAATAACAGCCAGACAGTTAAAGATTAAACAGTAAAGAACTTCTCAGTCTTTTTTAATAAAGACGTGAATACAATGTTATCTAAGAACCTAAATGTCATTTTAAGCAGAGTTGGTGCTTTAATATTGCAGACGTTTACGTAACAAACCAATGTTGGAAATCCACACTTGATTATTCCAATAATTGAGATAAAATCGATTTTCAGGCTAAAACATTCAGTAATAATTACAACTTATAATATAAATGCAATAATAAGAAACCAAAATGTCTCCAAACTATAAAGCTCATCCCACTTCTCTAAAAAACTGCTGCACACTGCTCAGTGTGTCTGACGCTGGTTTATTGAAATAAGATTTTTCCCAGAGAGAGAGGCATCCTGGGACTTCTGTGTGTGTGTGTGTGTGTGTGTGTGTGTGTGTGTGTGTGTGTGTGTTTAGTTAAATGCATTGATATTTCCCGTCTGCTGACCTACTGCACTCTTTATCTAGAGGTTCTCCCTCTCTCTCTCTCTCTCTCTCTCTCTCTCTCTCTCTCTCTCTCTCTCTCTCTCTCTCTCTCTCTCTCTCTCTCTCTCTCTCTCTCTCTCTCTCTCTCTCTCTCTCTCTCTGTCTTCAGTGTATGATATTTGATGACACATTAATGATCTACAGCTGCTGGACTGTGACTCTGTAAAGTCTGAGTCAGTCAGTTGCTAATTTAAATCCAAATGACTTTATTGGCATCATATAAAGAGAGTTACAGTCTAACATGCTAGCAGCTCTGTGGGGCTGTACCAAAGACCAGTCATTCCCAAACTGTGGTCTGCGGACCACTAGTGGTCCGTGAGGGTACTGCAGGTGGTCCGTGGAAAAGCAAAATAAAATATAAAATGATAGTTTTTTTTAACCTTCATTTTACCAGTAAATTCCCATAAACAACTTTTTTTTAATTTTTAACCAGGAGTAGGCCTACTGTGTTTTTATTAAATGTGTATAGGGCCAGAGGCAAAGAATGTTGTCATGATCACATCACACGCATAGCATACGGCCTACATTAAAATGATGTACACACTATAAATAGACATTTTTCTAAAATGGGACATTCTGCATAATGAGTACTATGTTGTTGTGCCGTCTTCGGTATTGCTCTATACACTGACAGCCAGCTAAACTCTCTTCTAACATCAAGACTCTAAAGACAGTCGTTCCCACGTCCACAGGTTTAATGACGTTGCAAGGAAAGTGTGAAACTGTAACATACAAAGACAGACTAATCAATTCTATGCTAGCTTTTAACATACAATATAGCCTAATGTTCAGAATGTAATTTCATCAATTTAAATATTTCCTTTCTACCGTTACACCATATAATTCATGACTGTTAAACTGATAATGAGTGTGATTATGCTGTACAAAGACATTTTTACATGTAAACAATATTACGGTCATTCATACTCATTCATACGAGTGTAGCCTGTCCTATGACTTATAGTTGCCTAGCAACCGTGCAACGTTAGTCACAGCACCAATGCCAGCGATCACGGACATTTCTCATATAAACTTAACACAAAATAACACTGACATCAAACTAATGATCTATGAACCTATGCAATTATTTAAAAACAGTGAATGAATACATACCAACGATCCTAATCTAGGCATAAATGTAGGCAAATGTAACTGTAGTTGGCTTGCTACACTACAACCATAAATCACTGAACCGTTTGTTTGTAGCGTTGCGTTCGTTTCCTTCCTAACTACGGCTCACGCGACATAGCGGTTACCAGCTGAGAGTCTTAAAGTGACAGCATCGTAAATAGAGAACTCATTAAGACTAGAGGCAAATTAACTTCTTACTTTTAACAGCTTATTTATAACAAAACAATTGTATTGCTAATTACTTTTTCTTGAGTAATATTTTGAATGCATGACTTTTACTTGTAAGAGAGTATTTTTACACTGTGGTACTGCTACTTTTACTTAAATGAAATATCTCAGTACTTCTTCCACCACTGCTTACGTTTATCTTAAGTACACATTTATGTTGTGTATTTAAGCTGTGCCATACACTATGATATACATTATTTTTAATTAATTTTATAATAATAATTTATTGTGTGATAAGTGCCCGCTCGGGCACTTGGGTAAATAAATAAATTAAATATGTGGTAGCCGTTGTGTCTAGTAAACTTTCTTTAAACTTTTCTTTTAACACGCCTGTACTGATGCGATGACCAGTTATAGTTTTAGTGCTAGTAGATCTATTAAGAGGTGCAGATTAATTCAAGTAGGACTGTGTGTAGACATATTTTATTACGTGTATTATGAGGTGGTCAAATAGTGGTCCACACACACAAAAAGTTTGACAACCCCTGCCATAGACATAGAATATTTACAGTCTATGGGCTGTACTTAGAAATAGCGGTGCTTTGAGCTAAATGCTAACATCAGAATGCTAACATGCTCACAGTGGCAATGCTACCTGATGTTTAGTAGAACACAGCTGATGTCTGCCCCCTGCTGGTGTCTCAGAGACACTGCAGCCTGTATATCACTGTATAATGTCTCTCTCTCTCTCTCTCTCTCTCTCTCTCTCTCTCTCTCTCTCTCTGTTTCAGGACCACTGTCACTATCAGGGCTTCGTTCAGGACATGAAGGGTTCTTCTGTTGCTATGAGCATCTGCAACGGCCTCAGGTAACACACAGACACACACATTATTAGAGGTGTTGAAGTTAATCAAATAATCGATGCATCCAATCGTGGACATGGACGATGCTGCATCGATAATCGGCCGGGCCATAATCGATTATTTCCGTTTACAATTTAATGTATGCCTAGCAACCTTTCTGTTTACATATTCTGTTATGTTTTGCACATTCAGGAAGTGCCATGTGCTCAGTGCTGTAGTTTTATATATCCAATTTATTTAGTATTAGAGCACTGCAGAATGTTTTGTTTTTGAAGCTTGAAAAGCTATGAATTAAATATCCTATATGGCTTTAATAGAAAAATGATTTGACGCATCGTGATGCATCGTGATATCGAATCGCTGACATGATAATCGTAATCAAATCGGGAGATCAGTGAAGAGTCACACCTCTACACATTGATTTTTAAAAAAAAATTTTTTTTACATTAGTTTTTTTATTTGTAGAAATTACTCTACAACATTTGATTGTTTTAACACATGACTTGCACTTTTTATGTATATAAACTTAAACTGTAACTTAAAGACTTAACAAATAAGAATTATTATATAAATATAAATCCTATCAAAGGTTTCCAGAGTCCATTGAGATGTCTTCAAATGTCTTGTTGTGTCCGACCAACAGTCCAAAACCCAAAGACATTCAGTTTATTTTGAAAAAGAGAAAAACATAAATCTACACATTTTAAAAGAACGTAAATGAACAATCACTTATCCAAATCATTTCAGCTCTAGCGTTGTGCCTTTGTTCTTTTGTTCTGTATTTTCTTACACAAAGTGGGAAGAACACCAAAATATCACTGTATGCTGCAGCTGCAGCATTAACATTTCACTTCGTTGGAACTAAAATCCAGAAAAAGCAGACATAGGCAGATAGGCTGTCTACAACTTTTGGCCATATTTTACACCAACAAGTTTATTTACCTCTGATCACAGGGAGAGCTTTGCATCAGGGTTCTATTCGTAATGACTGGCTCGCACAATATCACGCTTTTTTACACAGCTACTCATACAGAGGTTACGCGCTGATAACGCCTGCATCCTGGTCAGTTAACTTTCCCGCTCTTGGGCAGAAGCCAGGTTGCCCCGGTGAGTGTGAGCTAACCATGGAGCTAACTAATTAACTGATTGCACTGATGCCATTCTTGCCATTCGCTCCCCTTTTCCATCCCACCCTCTCTCTCCATTTGTGATCCGCTGATTAGCGGTAACCTTCATATGAGCAGCAATCTCCCCAGGTCCCCAGAAGCTATGCCGGGCTTTGAAGCAAATTTAACATAGTGGCCAAACAGTGGCATTACAACTCCTGGTCCATCAAGTGATGCCCTCTGGCCCAAAAACGCTCTTTCATATAGACGTACATGGTGAAAAAGATGTCTGTAAATCAGTGGATACCTTTTTTTTTTTTTGGGCGTCACAACTCCCGTAAAATGACTCGTTTCACTATCAGAATTTAATCCATTCGGCCCGAAAACTTTTGGAAAGTCTAGAAGAGTCGCACATTTAAATCATTTAATCCCTATTCAAGTTAGCGGAGCACCAAACTGGAAGTAGCCGGCTCGGTCAGCGGAGGTCTTTAATGCGGCAGTTGTGTCGATCATTCGGGTAATTTCTGGCTCCATGATGGATTCTTGCTCCAGTGAGCAACTCTCATAGGAATGAACAGGGCCCCGCCTCGAACGCTGCATCTAGTTCCTTTTATACATCCATGGATCTCCCATGGAAGCCCGACCTGGGTAGTGAGCAGTGCAGAGCAGCAGCAATTAGCTAGACAGCGGGAGCTATTGCCTGTGATCTACACTTAGCAACAGAAAAAAGAAATATCGTAGTAGAAAAGTAGAATGTCATGATTGATCAGAAAGTGTTTAACAAGGCTGGGTAATAAATATATTCTGTATTCAACTTCATTAAGTGTTCACATTATTTCTCTGGTTCATAGATTTTGTTTGATTTCAGCAGAAATTTTACCGTCATACAATGTCGTCTTTAAAGAGAACTGACGCACACACACACACACACACACACACACACACACACACACACACACACACACACACACACACACACTGTACACACTCCCCTCTCTCTCAAGGACAAAGTTAGTTTCCTATTTATATTCTCCTCCCAGATGTGTGTGTGTATGTGTGTGTGTGCGTGTGCGTGTGTGCGGTCCACCCTGCTGTTTCAATCTGTGTGATTTCTCAGTAGTTAATATGGTGGACTTCACACATACACACTCACTCTGGCTTAATTAATTATCATTGTAAAACTTAAACACACACACACAAACACACACAGATACACACACACACACACACACACACACACACACACACACACACACAGGGATAGTTCTTTTGAAGTGGGGTTGTATGAGGTACTTATAGGTATCTATAGTCAGTAGATGGCATTGGCACACCCCCAGTTTGGAGAAGCTGGCAGGAGTAAGCAATGTACTGCTGTGAACGGGGGCAGCAGCTAAACGTATTTTAGACACCTAAAAAAGGACCACCTACAAAAATCAATCACAAAACAAGGGAGTTGTTGGTCTACTGCTGCCTCGATTGGTTAGTTAGTTAGTTTTGATAGTTCCTAACCCTTTAAAACACCAAGTCACACAATAGCACAAAATTACAGTTTTTGATGTCTCACTCTGAATGAAAAAACAAATATCTATCTACTTGTCTTTCTTTTCATCAGAGGAGTGTTGCATCTCGCTGACGACAGTTATGGCATCGAGCCTTCAGTCTTCGCCCCTGACCAGCACCTGGTGTACCGCCTGCAGGATGTGACATCACAGCCCCGGGGGTGTGGCACGCCCCACAATGATGAGCGTGATCATGACAACAACGCCACGGAGCACGCTCAGTACAAACCAGAGGAAATCCACCATAGACAGCACAGCAGGGTGGGTACACACACACACACACACACACACACACACACACACACACACAAATAATTAATGTGTGCATATAGAGTAACTTCTTGTTGTATGTTGCAGATGAAGCGAGCTGTTCTCCATCAGACTCACTACGTGGAGCTGCTGCTGGTAGTCGACAACGACAGGGTAACCTACACACACACACACACACACACACACACACACACACACATAATTCACTAATTTCTTTTTTGGAACATTTCAAAAGTTCGTTTAAAATTCACTCGACAATTGAATTAAAAAATGTCTAGTAACTGTGGGGCTTACTGAGTCTGAACTCTGCTGTGTTAAGCTAATAGTGTGAAGCTTGAACTAATTTCACACAGCCACTGGCGGTATTTCTTTAAACCAGTCACAATCGTCTTGGGGGGTGCTAAACCCCGGACGGAGCCACGGTGCCGCTGCAAAATAGCCTCGGGAAGAAACTTGTTTTGGTGGAACATGTGCTTGTTCAAAGGTTATTTTAGTCGTGCAACAGAAAACTCAGATTGGACAGATAGTCTAGCTAGCTGTCTGGATTTATCCTGCAGAAATCTGAGGAGCCGTTAACCACAGTCCTCAGAAATCCACCTAGTTTAAAATTGCAACACAAAGAAAGCGGAAGGTAACGTACATCTCCGTAAATTTCCGGCGGCACCGGAGCGATCCCAGTAGTGGAACGTCGTGGATTTAGACTACTGTACTGTTGTTAGCATTAAATAAAATGCTAGCAAGTGCTTTGGAGTTATTAAAAGGTTCATTTTTTCCTAGACCTAGACTTAACACATCCAGGGCAAACCAAGATAAAAACTGAGATCTATTGAAAATGTTGGAATGTTCCTTTAAATACATAATCATGTACTTAATGTTTGGTCTAAAGATTTTTGTTCTTTCAGTATAATTATATGAACAAGAACGAGACAGCAGTGAGGGAAGAGATGGTTCATCTGGCCAACTTTATAGACAGCGTGAGTACACACACACACACACACACACACACACACACACACACACACACATATATATACACACACACACACACACACACACAAAAAGAGAGAAGAAGTTTCACAAACAAGGAACAGAAAAGGAAATGTTTTTATATGAAAAATGACTTCAACCATCAAAATAGTTTCAAATAAATGTTCTGTCAATCGACTCATTGATGGACTAATGGTTTCCTGTTGGAGTTTAATTTATAACAAAACATTATGTTTTATAAACTATTCATATGTTTTGTGTGTAAATACTCAGTAAAAGTACTTCATAATTGTACCTTACTTAAGTACCCGCACACCTTGGGTTGTTTACTTACACACACGTAAGTAATTAAGTGTGTGTGTGTGTGTGTGTGTGTGTGTGTGTGTGTGTGTGTTTTTCAGATTTACGTACAGATAAATGTTCGGGTGGTGCTGGTTGGCCTGGAGATCTGGACTCAGCAGAACCTGATCAACACCGACGGAGGAGCCGGAGAGGTGCTGAGTCGCTTTACTCAGTGGAGAGAGAAAGATCTGGTTCCCCGTCGCCGCCATGACTCAGCACAACTCATCCTGTCAGTACACACACACACACACACACACACACACACACACACACACACACACACACACACACACACACGTGCAAGTCATTATTCTTAATATTTATGATGATGATGATGTTTCAGGAAAAAGAGTTTTGGGGGAACAGCTGGAATGGCGTTCGTCTCCACCGTCTGCTCCCGGAGCCACGGGGGCGGGATCAACGCGGTATGCTGCTGCTTACTGCTCTCTTTTTATTGGCTGACTAACCTTGTCTTTCTCTTCACAAATAATGCTGCATTCAAATCATACAGAAACATTGTTAAATTTAAACTCCAGGGGCAACATTTACAAAGGTTATGACTCTGAGAATGAGTGTGATCGTTTATGCCGAAGAAGAAGGAATAAAGACTGAAGAGGACTAACAGGGACCATTATACTGTCTTTCATTTGACTCTCTACCTGTCTATCTCTCTCTCTCCAGTTCACCAATAACAACATTCCCTCGTTCGCCTCCATCGTGGCTCATGAACTTGGTCACAACCTTGGGATGAACCACGACGACGGACGTTCCTGTACTTGCGCCACCTCTGCCTGCATCATGAACTCTGGAGCCACGTAAGACACACACACACACACATACACACACACTATCATATACACACCTACACACACATTTTCACCCAAAAATGTAAGAAAACATTTACAAAATATGTCATCTCCTCCTCCTCCTCCTCCTCCTCTCTGCAGAGGATCCAGAAACTTCAGCAGCTGTAGTGCTGACGACTTTGAGAAGATGATCTTGTTGACGGGGGGAACCTGTCTCCTGAACGTCCCTCGGCCTGACGAGGCCTACAGTGCCCCCTACTGTGGAAACAAACTGGTGGACATGGGAGAGGAGTGCGACTGTGGATCACAGAAGGTCTGTGGATCATTTTTTCAATGATAAATTAAACTTAAACAGTCCCACTAATGTTTTATTTATATATATATATATATATATATATATATATATATATATTTGTAAAGGTGCATAAATAAAATGTAAAAAATGATTTAATGGTCTTACATCAGAGGCTTTCTAAGTCTGACAATATGGCATCTAATCATGCTCTAAGTTTTGGAACCACAGTTCCCATAATGCTTCAGGGGCTATAAAACAGGAAATATAACATTGCCAGGGATTCAGTGAGTTAGCTGTAACTTGACCATGGATATACAGACTTAAGAATACGACTTAAGACGATTCTCAGGCAAGTTCTGACATCATAAGGAGTGTCTTTTTAGGGTTTTTATTGAAATGTATTTGTGTTAAACATTGGAAAGTGTAAGTCACACTAAATCTAAAAATATGTGCATCGTGTCTGTGTTCGGACTTTACTGTGTTACGACTCTAAGGAGTTTAATTTTTAAACAAACTGCAGCAATCTGTCTCTAGGTGTTTCAAAGTACTTTAATCAGCTGATTGGTCAAAACAGCAGTCATAGCACTATAACTAACTAACTTGTTGTTGTTCTGCTGCTAACCTCCTGGGCAGAAGCCAATTTATATAGTTTGGATTTAATAGGTAATATTTATTAGATATCACAGACTAAAATGTGCTCCAACAAACACTGGAGAAGAAAAATCACACAGTCCAGTGTTGGTGGCTCAGAAACACATAATAAATCTGTATAAGATATATAGCCTTTTATTGTCATTGTACATGGTTACATACAACGGAATTTGGAGAGCTCTTATGTTTAGTGAGTTGTGACAATAATGCACTGAAAGAAAGAGCTCAGAGCCGCTGCATCCCTGCACTCCGCCATCATACAAGCAGCATCTCTTGGAAATAAATATATGTATAATAAACATATTATATCATATTGTATGTGTGTATTGTACAGGAGTGTGAGGAGGACCCCTGCTGTGAGTATCAGACCTGTAAACTCAAGTCGGGAGCTCAGTGTGCATATGGAGAATGCTGCTACAAGTGTCAGGTAAACACAACCAGCTTTCACAATACTCAGTTGGCAAACAATTCTCCACACAGAGATGCAAGTCACTGTTTATTATTAGACGATATGAGGTCATATTTTGGGAATTAATATTTTAAATACATTTATTAAAAAAAAAGTGTGTGTGTGCTCAGTACCTACCAGGTGGAACAGTGTGTCGGTCCAGTACAGATGAGTGTGATCTACCTGAGTACTGTAACGGCTCCTCGTCCCTTTGCCAGAGCGATGTCTTTGTTCAGGTAAGACCTGATATATTTCAGCTTTTACCTGAACCACCCCAACTCTGTCCTTCGGATTTACAGATTTACATTAGACCCACCATGCTGTACAGAGATGTTTGCTCTGCTGACACAGAAACTTTACAGGCGGCAAGTCTGAATTTGCATCCTTGCTGACTGGCTCGATCTACATCCTGTCTGTCAGCCCCCAGCAGTCTGAACTTTATCTTATTATTTTATTATCTTTTTCAACTTTGTGTTTCAGAATGGGCAGCCTTGCAGGAACCAGCAGGCCTACTGTTATAACGGGAAGTGCCAATACTACGACGGACAGTGTCAGGCCATATTTGGATCCAGTACGTCCTTCTGCCTGTTTATATGTTCACTGACTTTATCTGTGGTTCTGAGGTGACAAATGATGAAGAATGAAATAATGTCTGTTTGTGGGGATGATGCTACATTTACTGTTAAATTA
The DNA here is from genome assembly GCF_031162955.1 of Sander vitreus. Classification (NCBI taxonomy): domain Eukaryota; kingdom Metazoa; phylum Chordata; class Actinopteri; order Perciformes; family Percidae; genus Sander; species Sander vitreus. Next base: position 12,874,767 of record NC_135859.1, on the reverse strand, counting down.
AATGTTAGTGCTGTGTAGCACTCTAAACTAGAGTGCCAGCATTAGTACACAGTGTTTAGGACGGAATTGGGACCAAAAAAAATGTTTTTTTCTTTTCTATTGACATGTTTTTAATATTTGTTAGAAACCATTGAACAGATTTTTTTTTTTTACATTTTTATGAGGCCCATGTTGTTGATTGTTAAAGTTTATTTTAACTCTGTTAATCAGTATAGAAAACATTACGGTGGGGACTCACTGTTCAAAAGTGTTTGTTGTGTGACTTTTCAGTTCTGAAGTTCTCTTATATCTTCATCTCTCCTCCTCAGAGGCAAAGGTGGCTCCTGAAATCTGTTTTAAAGACGTCAACAGTAAAGGAGATCGCTTCGGCAACTGTGGCTACCACAACTACGGCTACAAAAAGTGTGAAAGCAGGTAACAAACACAACGCGCACGCACGCACGCACGCACACACACACACACACACACACACACACATACGTTAGAGTTTCAGTGTTGTCAGTGCGGTCCAGACAGACCCAACATTTGGGCCGAGAGTGAGACATCTTCATAGGTCTGTTGTCTGTTCTTGTGAAACATTACCAAGTTGAGTCCGGATGACCTGAAGAGGTCTCTCTCCCAGAGAGAACAGTCTAATACATATAAACACAATTCTGTCTTTGGTCTCAGAGTGTAAATCTAATATTTAGTTTGTCTGAAGGTAAAGTGTAGCTCCATGTTTTAATTGGACAGTTTAACAACAGCACTGCCCTGTGGACTTTTAGCTTGTTATATGTGAAGATATCAACACGGTTTAATAAACCTAATAAATATATACAAATGTAAAAGAAAAGGTCTATATTAGGTTTCATTTCAGTTTTTTAATATACATTTCAGATTCTATAACAGGCGTGTCTTTCGACTGCATCTCACCATCAATGTGGTTCTTTTTTCTAACTGAAGAGTCTGTTAAGGCGTTTTTCCATTACATGGTACCTGCTCGACTCGCCTCGACTCTACTCGTCTTTTTTGGTTTTCCATTACGAAAAAAAAAAGTCCCTGGTACCTGCCAACGGGTACTTTTTTTTAGTGTCACCTCCGTCGAGGTTCCAGGCGAGCTGAGGCGATAGCAAAAGGTGACGTGAAAACCTGCAGACTACTGATTGGTCGGAGAGAATCGTCATCATTGCTAGCGACAGACGGGGGTGTCCTGAACAAACCCGCCATTTTTAAATAGTTAAACCAGCTGTTTTTTTTGCTGCCTCCAGCTTCTTTTGAAACTGTTTAGAAATTTGTCTTCTGGCTGTGGCAAACAGCCACATGCCGAGAATCAAAAACAACACACATTCGACGTTCTGTGTGTGTGTGTCGCGTTAGGTCACGGCAGTTTCCTGCGGCGGCGCTATGGCGACCAGCCACGCTCGCCTCACGCATGAGGCGGTACTAAATCTGCAATGGAAAAAGGAGGACGGGGCACAGCGGCCGAACATAGCCGAGCTGGTATTAGCAGTGTAAAGCGCCATTAGCGGAGCTTTGAGTTGTCACAGTACAGACAGGTACAGGCATAGATATATGGGTGCAGGGGGTGATCATCAGAGCTGAGTGGAGCTGGTGGCTGCTGTACAAACTGATTGGACTGCGTCCTCAGGAGTTCAAACTCCAGAGCTGGAGTTGCCCAGTTTCAACTATACAGTTTGCAAGTGTGAAATCTGATCAGATTTCCAAGTCACAGGATGCTAACTGAAATATGTTTTTCACCGTCTCCATAGAAACGCTCTGTGCGGGAAGCTGCAGTGCTCTAACGTTCAGACTGTGACAGTGTTTGGCATTGAGCCGTCGATCATCAGCACGCCGATCGGAGGAGCCAAATGTTACGGAGTCGACTTCATGTTGGGATCAGACGTCCCAGATCCAGGCATGGTGAACGAAGGGAGCAAGTGTGGAGACAACAAGGTGAGGAGGAGGAGGAGAGGGAGAGGAGGAGGAGGAGGAGGAGAGGGAGAGGAGGAGGAGGAGAGGAGGAGGAGGAGGAGAGGAGAGGAGGAAGAAACAAATAAGAAGAGGAGATGTTGATTCTTGTTTCTTCTTCTGTGGTGTTCAGGTCTGCATAAACTTTGAGTGTCGCAGCACCGACATCCTGAACTACGACTGTGACGTGGAGAAGAAATGTCACGGACACGGAGTGAGAAACGTCCACCTGTCTGTCTGTGTACCTGTCTGTCAGCCAGGTGTATCACACACTAACCTGTCTGTCTGTCTGTCTGTCAGGTGTGTAACAGTAACAGGAACTGTCACTGTGAGGACGGCTGGGCTGCACCTTTCTGTGAGGTCAAAGGTTACGGAGGCAGCGTGGACAGCGGCCCCACCTGGAACGGTAGCTTTTAAACCTGATTGTTGGAATATTAACGCTAACTCCAGATGCTTCTACTTTGCTGTATTTTGATCACTGTCAGTGAAACTCAGCACTTCCTGCACAAATGTTTCACAATTAAAAGCTCCACATTGAGATCGAAACTCTTGTTCTTATGTCCTCCTCAGATAAAGACACGTCTGTCCGAGATGGTGTGCTGGTCTTCTTCTTCCTCGTTCTTCCTCTTCTCGCTCTGGGTGTGTTTGTTTTCCTGCGCAGGAACGAGCTGCTGCGACAACTCGGGCTGGGCCGCAGGAAGAGGTCGCAGGGATACCAGTGAGTCTGAATATGTACAAACACACGCACAGGAAGTTTATTAGTTTATAAAATAGAGGGTCTCCATCATGGTTGTACAATCATCAGAATATCACAAATGTTGCTTCTATACAGAGGGTTTGTTAACCTATCGACAGTAGCAAACAAAGCACGTGAGTTATTATTGTTTTTGGCGATAATGTCCGAGAAGAAGCACCGCCTTGCATTCCTCAGTTCCAAATTATAAATGCGAAGTCTCTCTTTATAGGTGTTGTAGTGGACCTGGAGATTAGTTTTTCGCCACCTGTGTTCTGCTTTCGACACTTTCATTTTTTCTGTTCTTACCAGTATGGCATTTCTCCATGGAGATCTTTTCTCATCAGAGACAGTTTTTACCTTAATGGGAGCAATGGCATCAATAACATTTGTAATTTTACAATTGAAATTGTCTACAAGCTCAGTGACTGAGACCCCTGAGAGGGCGGGTGTGGACGAGAAAAGCTGAATGAATGTTTCACTGGTGTTGTCAGTGATATACCGTTTTCTTATTAACTTTGTTTGGACACTTTTGTGCACAGAGATAGTGCCTTTAAAGAAAACACAGGAATGATCAGAGAGAGCAGCATCAGTCACCACAACCTTGGAAATGTTCAAACCCTTCGAGATAATCAAGTCCAGAGTGTGCCCCTTGTTGTGTGTGGGCTCCGTCACATGCCGAGTCAGTCCATAGTTCTCAAAAATACAACACAGTTCTTTGGTTCCTCTATCCTGGGGGTTGTCAACATGAACGTTGAAATCACCAGTAATAACTACACAGTCAAAGTTGTAATCTATGCATAATTTAGCAATTATGCATAGATTACAATCCAAATATAATGGAATATATTACAATAAGGCTCTCAGGCATTCTGTATTGCTTTCATCTATTTATGCTCCTGTAGATCGACCTTTCTAATTATATCTGAGTCAGCACACATGTAGCGTAGCATCATTTACTCTTCCCTCCTCTTTTGGATATTTTGTTGGGGAAGTAACCTCCTTAAATGTGCATATGACAATTATTCACCTCAATGATACATGAATTTATTTTAATGGCTTAATAAACCCCTGTACTTTAATATTTCAGATGTGTTTGAGCAAGATTTCTGCTCATGTTCAAAACGGGTACGGGTATTTATCGGCTCCAGCTCCAGTCGGCAGTGATGGAAACAGTACACTTGTGGTGGACACGCAAATTTTCCGACGAAATGCTGTGACACTCGTCGTCTCCATGGCTAACTAATGTCATCTCGACCACAAATTCCATTGTCTCCGCCTCAAGAAAATACAGCATCATCTACACAGAAGTCTTAAGAGAGAGATCATAATTATGACTTAAGAGTTACAATGTTATAATTTTCTCTGACAGATTTTTCATTTTTTATAAAAAAACAAACAAAAAAAAAAACATGATTTAAACATTTTTTTTTCTCTTCAGTAAAACACAAACCTCATTAACTTTAAGGCGAGTTCTCCGTCCCCCTTTACTGTGACATGTGGTCTCCTCTGACTCAAATCCAAAATCTCTAAGAGGTTTGACTGAAGATTTACAGGCTATAAAACCTGGCAAGAAAATGTTCTGTAACAGACTCCAGACAAAGGACAGGTGACTGCTGATCACTTCCTGTCGCCAGGCTTCCACATCCTGAAGGTTTCAGCTTACAGTCGACAGCAGCTGACAGAGGAGGACGACTCAGCTGTTGTTTCTATTAATAATGGAGGACAACTGTCCTCTGTGCTGCGTTCAAAGACACTTTGACAGCTGTCCTCTGTGCTGCGGTCAAGGACACTGACAACCGCTCCAAAACTGTGCTCTGTGCTGCTTTTAAAGCCACTCCAACGTTTAAAAACTGACGCTTTGCTGCATTAATGTTAGAAAATCCATGTCAGACTTGAACTTTTAGAGTGAAAGCCTCCTGACTCCACTCACTGAGCTGATGTCATTTCCTGTCTTCAGGGCTGATGGTGCAGCTTCAGCCAATCCCAGCAGAGGACCGCCTCCCAGAGCGCAGCCTCCATCTGTTGCCCGGGGCAATGGCAACAACATTGTTAGAGACGGGGTGAGTTTACCACCTCCTCACTGACAGGACACTCTGTAGGACCTGACTAATGATGGACTGTGTGTGTGTGTGTGTGTGTGTGTGTGTGTGTGTGTTTTAGACTAAAGTACTAAAACAATCATTATTTCCAAAAGTCCTCTTGTGATCATCTGTTTTATAATATCATAATTTGTCCAAAAAAGGTTTGCAACAAAATGCGATTATTTGTCCTTTGTTATTATGTAGTTTTATAAATTTCTTTAGCTGTCATTCATGACACTTTATATTTATCTTTAACCTCGCCAACCTTTAAATGTGTTTTCTGCTCACCCTTTTCATGAAGGTGTAACAAAAAAGCATTTTAAGAAGTTATGACCTCATCCAACAGATCAGTTAGTCACATTTCCAATGAATCACCATAGAAACACCCCTGATAATTAGTGTTGTGCCTTCATGTTTTTATTGACCCCATACAGACAGTAAGCACAGACACAATGACCTCATAAACATGTTAATGTTATAAACCTGCCTGTGACTCTGCTGATCAGGAGCCCAATGATGATGGTGATCATATCACTGTGCTCCCAGTAAGCCTCAGGTTTAGATTACTATGTTAGCCATCAGTACATGTAGGTATCACTATGTTGGTATGACGACCACACCTCCATCCTCCTCTAGCTCCTCATAGTTCAACTTGTGACTAGAAAATAACTTTTTCTATTTATTCTGTATAAATTAATAGATTTAAATTAGAGTCTAATCAATTATTTCATACATATAAGATGCTTATTAGTGAAGACCTTTTGGAATAGCTGGCTAGTAAATGTACTAATCGGTGGATACTCCAGTAAATCTGTAGAATAGTAAGTCAATGTGTGTTTGTTTGTCTGTATGTTTCCATTTCAACTAATTAAAATGATTGAGTTCATGAGTCCTAACTTCCTCTGCTCTCTCCATGAAAAGCACCACGCTCAGCTACTGCCACCGCAGGAGGTAAAATACTTACTACTCACACTGTAATACTAACACTGCAATACTACTACTGTAATCTCTAATGCTGCTACTGTAGTGCTCTGAACTTTATCTGCTTGCTGCTGCTGCTTTTAGTGAATATTCTTTGTTGTAAGAGTTATTTTACATTCGGTTTGTTTTCAAGTTGTTTTAAAACATTTACTGACATTTTACTTCAGTAAAAGTAGTTATACCACAGTTTAGAAATACTCTACAAGGAAAAGTCCTGCATTTAAAATGTTACATAATAAAAGTACAAAAGTGTAAGCATCATATATATATATATATATATATATATATATATATATATATATATATATATATATATACATACACTTAAGGTACCAAAAGTACTCATTATGCAGAATATTTATTGTATTACTATTATTATTGCTGCTTTAATGTGTTCATCACTTTAATGTTGCAGCTGGTAAAGGTGGAGCTCATTTGAATTACTTTATACACGGTAGTTTGTTGTGAATTTGAGATCAATACATTTGTATCTTCACCAATAATAATAATAATAATAATAATAATAATAAATCATAATTTATTAGTTGATTGTGTTTTATTATTAATCAGTATCTGTAAAAACTAAAGATGTCAGATAAATGTAATGAAGTAGAAGTATAAAGTAGGAGAAAATGGAAAGTACCTCAAAATCGTACTAGTACAAGTATAGTACTTATGTAAAAGTACTTAGTTACTTTTCACCACTGCAACTTTAGTTTTCCTGTTGTGACTGTTGCTCTTGAAGGAAACGTGATAAAGGGTTCCTGTCTCCTCTCTACTGTCCATCATCAAATGAAATACTACAGAAGAATAAAAAGAAAGCCAACCTCTGTGGACATGAAACTGTCATCAGTTCTGTTTCTAGGAGAGGTTTAATAACCTGAAGAGGAGTTTCTGTTCTACAATTGCACATACATTATACGGTTTTGAAGGGTGTTTCAGACATTTTTTAGACTAAATCTCTTTCAAATTTCAAATTCAATATAATAAAAGGTGGTTTGTATTTATCAAGTTACACCCTGGCTTTGAAATAGCACTTTGCAGCGAGATAAACATGTACAGAGATCAAACTGAACATCTAAAATTGACAAAGAAAATGTGTAAGAAATTTAAACTAATGGGAAATTTTCCACTGTGTGTGTTTGATCAGGTGGTGGAGACCAACAGGACAGCTTCCTCCTACGCTCCGAGGCCTCCTCCTCCCCCTCTGTAAGATCCCAACTGTTATATATATTATATATATAATATATTAGAGATGCACGGATTACAATTTTTAGGCTGATTCCGATTTCATTTTTTTCTAACCACTTTACAGCACACACAAATATTTATTTTCTATCTTTTCTTTAATAGAAAATTTACCATTTTTCATAGAACATAGAAAAAAATTTTAATAGATAATCGATCACTATAAAATAGAACTATATAAATTACTACTGGTGGGGGAAATTCACACATATCTAAAGTGCAATGTTATGGAAGAACCATTTCCTTCTTTTCACATCCAATATCCAACTAAAAACGTGATATATTTAGCAAACTAAACTTCTGTATGTATGAAAACCGGTAAAGGCAATAAAATAATATATAAATAATAAATAATAATAAAATAAATATAGCCTTGCAGTATAAAGATATTTCTCAAAACACACACAGGCCTTTTGAACGTCAACAGTAACGTTACCTGAAAACAGCGTGTAGTTCCTTTTTTAGCAAGTTTGCTTTATTTATTTGTCATTGTGCATAAATATGAACAATACCGTTGCTGTCAACAGGCTTATCTGCTGCTAACATTAGCTACTGGCGGTAGGTTTTTAATGTTGGTTTTGAGCGGTATGCATCCCCACTAACCTGGAAAGCGTTTTAAACAGTAACATTAATACAGCGTGTCGGAGGAATTTTTTATACAGAGGCCAGCGGCTGACTGTTCGCCTGAGATCAGTAGAGCAGACGGCTCTGCAGAGCCGTGTATAATTACGACTTTATGACATTTCATAAACAGCTGATTGAGCAGCAGTGCGCCGCTGCTACCTGCATATAGCGGAAACCCTGCATGTGCACGTGTGGTGCTGATGTTGCGCGATGTAAATCATGCGCCTCCTGAGTGAATTTGACCGGCATAAAATCGACATATGTCAGACTGACCAGCCGGTCGCCGGTCATGGCCGATGATGTGAAAATCGGCCAATTCCGGTCACTAGCCGGTCAATCGGTGCATCGCTAATTAATATATATATATATATATATATATATATATATATATATATATCAGCTTTTGGAACACAACACACAAATTCAAAGCCAAAAATCTCAACAAAAAGTCGTCTTACTTTATCTTGCACAGATGCTGGATTCTCGCGTGCTGTCGTGATATTGCGAGAATCCATCTTGTCAGGCTTTAAGTAATAATGCATATGTGTCTGAATCACGGTGGCTCAATCAGCGTCCTGTGAGCTGCTACTGGCAGCTACAGGCGTGGTTTAGGTCTGGGTGACGATACGGAGAGGCGACTGCTCGTTCAAAACAACAATGGCAGCTCCTAAAGAGGTTAGCATAGATGCTGCAAAAGCATCAGTTATATCAGAACTGGAGAGTATTTCCTAATTGAAGGAAGAGCAAAGAACAGCACTGAAGGCTTTTCTTGATGGGAAAAAATGTTTTTGCTCTTCTCCCGACTGACTTTAGCATGAGTTTGATAGACTGTTGATACATCCAATCACCTTCCAGGTATTTTTTTAAAAGGCTTGCCCTTTTCCAAACAGTTTCCAATGACGACTTCTCAGATGGTTCAGTGTAACGTACCATTAGGTTACCTCTTACTAGCTTTTTACGGACATTTTAACTGCATCTAAAAGTCTTGCTCAGGAGTAATGTGATGTAAGGACACCTGAGATATCTCCATGACAACTGAGCAAACTCCACCCGCTGATGAAGACTGTGAGCAGTGTAAGCTAACGCTTAGCTAACTGGTCCTAAAAACATCTTCCAACAGCACCAATCTGTCTAAATAACATTTTGTATGTTGTTTTGAACAAGTGTAGAAATAGAAATGTGAAAAGGAGACATTGTGGTTCTAGCAGCACCAAGGGTTGTTGACTTCTCTTTTTTATTATGTATTTCTCTCTCAGAAAACCGAAACCTTTTGCTGCATCTCAGCCTCTGGTGCCTCAAAGACCTGCCCCCGCTCCACCTGTTTAACCAGTCAGGGGGCCTTGCCCACCTCATCTGGATGGCACCGCCTCGTTTTCTCCTGCTCTACAACCCCTTTCACCCAACACTCAAAGCTGGTTACCTAGCAACAGCCAGGTAAGGATTCTGGAGACAAGATGGCAGACATTCGGTCCTGGATTACGAACTGGACCAGGAACGGGGCCGCCTGACCAGGAAACTAAACCCAGTCAGATATCGGGACTGAACTGAAGCAGCTACTGTTCCTTACAGACATTCATTCTTTCTTTTGTGACGCATTGTCTGCTCTGTCACCAAACCAGCCAATCAATTTTACCTGTGACATCAACAAGCCAAATACTAGATAAACTTGTTCTTACCCAATCAAAAATGTATGCATCACATTTTGTATTCCTGCTGTTAAAGCATTATTTAAATGAAGTTATTTAGCATGCTGGCTAACTTACAAACAATTGTGAGTTAGGGTTCCAAGGTTACAATTAATGCTAGTTAGCTGCAGTGTTTCCCAAATGTTATACTACTGCTAGCATTACAAAATATATGTAGTTAGCTAGCCAGTTTGTTAACTAATGTTTGATAGCTAAGCTTACAAGTTCATGAGCTAATGCTAATTGGCCTTGTTACCAGTTAAACAGTTGGCACTGCTGAGTCATCAAATGTTTATTCATCATCATCAACATTTTGTACTCAACAACACTAGCACGCTTACAATGTTGTGAGAAAGTGCTACATAGCAACAGTGTGTCCCAAATTTCATGCTACTGCTAGCGTTATAAAATATTCACTGTATATTAAGCTAGCCAGTTTGGTAATGTTTAACTGCTAGCAGTGCTAGCAGGCTTACATGTTTGTGAGCTAATGCCACTAGACCAGTAGCTTCCCAGTCACTACCCTAGCCTGGCTCCGCTCTCCTACGAACTTCCGTTCAATTTTCATTTTCCTTCAGTACTCCGTCTGGGTTTACGGTATATTCTTGGGTTTTCTCCAGTCAAATCTTTACCGGTCCAATCAGCAAATGGAGGGAGTGGCTGAGAACGATGACGTTGAGGTTCGGTAACCTTTGGGGAGTTCCATAATGGCGGAGAAAGATGCGAGCGAAGCCATTTGGGCCATTGTGGCAACGCTGACGAATATAATATAATAAGTTTAAAGCCCGAGCAAGAACAATATTCGCTGAGTTGTGTTGGTGGCCATGATGTTGTGGCCCTCCTCCCTACGGGGTTCAAGAAAAGTTTGATTTTCCAGCTCGCTCAGTTAGTGGTGAAGGAGTTGGCTAAGGCTAACGCTAGCGATGCTAAGCCGATGTCACAACCAGACGTTAGCGATTGGATATGGCAGATCCAGAGTGGCTCTGGGCAGATCCAATAGTTTTAAACTTCAACAGAGTACCCGCCTTCAAGGAAGTTAACACTTGTCAATGGAGAGTGGCCAGACTCTCTGTACAAATGAAATGTACGAGAGTCTGGTAGGACCAGGCTATCACTTCCCTACATTTATTAATAATTATCGACATTAGGTACTTCACCAGACAACCAATAAATGAATGCCATCAGTGAGCTGGCTTTTTAACTGACATTTGCTAGCTTCAAACTGACAAGTTATTAGCTACAGTATATTCCACATTTCACCATGTTAACACTATTAAGTATTTACTATATAGTAAGCTAGCCAGCTTGCTAACGAATGTTTGCTTGCTAAGAGCAAACTTAAAGAGCCCCTATTATACTCCTTTTCAGAGTATTATTTGTACTCCTACTACTAGAATAGATTTACATGCTTTGTTGTTCAAAAAACATGTTTCTCATACTGTGTTTTTTTTGTACTTTATACATCTATTACATACACAAAACATGATATAACATACTAAAAGACGGGAAAAATCCCCAAAAAGCATAAGTTTAGGGGCATTAGTTAAGTTTAGTTATCTACAGTGTGTCCTAAATGTAATGATACGTGATGGCCTTCTCAGGCTTTGTATTTGAGAATGGCACATAGCTTATAATGTTAACTAATGCCAGATTTACCATTAAAATTGAAAAGTATTTTTTTAAACAATGGGTTCTTTAATTCAGACAGGAGCAGCTTCTCTTTTATAACTGATGGTTTTGCTGAAATGGCAGCTTTGTAGCACCTTGGTAAGCTAATTACCATTATCTCTATCACTATATTTACTGCCCACCATTTCATTTCATCATTCAGTGCCGAATTCTGAATGTGAAAATGTAACCACTATTAAGCGCCCTCAAAAACTCCACAATAGAAAAGTCTCTGGCTGAAATTGATTGTGTTTTCTATTGTTAAAATTGTTAATTTTAATTCAACTATGAGGTTTAGATAAGGGTCAATTACATGTACTGAGAAGTGCTTCACTTTGATTGGCTGGTTTGAAGACGCAGACATCACTGGAAACTGATTCTTTTTTTTTTTCTTTCTCTGAATGAACGCACTGGTGCCGTCTGTTTGCACTTCCCCTCTCCTCAGCACTGTCATAGGAATGTACAGTAACGCACCCCTGCTGCTGTGCGCGGGCGTGCTTGGTCTCCACCACCCGGTTCGCCTGGCGTTCGCTCTCTCTCCAGAATTGTAAAATCTCAGTATGCAACACTGTCTTGAGTGCAAAGCTCTTTTGAGTTTTACTTCCCCTTCTCTGCATTTGGATCTGCGCGGTACGTTGATGTTTGTGACGTTCTGCGAGGAAAGAACGCTCACCTCGATTAGTTTTATGACAAAGCAAATCTCCCCTGAAACACTTCAGCACTGTTAAATAATATCAGATTTTCAGTATCTCCTGTGGAAAACTAAATGTTCACCAGGAGACATCCTGATATTTCCAGCAGCTCCAGTGGAGTCTGATCAGTCAGTGCTTTTATTTTCAAAAACGGTACTTCAGAATAGATTAATGTGGAACAACACTGCTCTCATGTTTTAGTGTGGACCAGGAAAATTGAACTTTTAGAAAAAAAAGTGATGTAAGCCTGTTGGCTCTAATGCACTGTGTTGTTGTTGTTTGACATCTAAAAGAGGAGGAAGAAGAACAGATTTATTGTATATCTTATGCCTTTATGACAGTAGAGAGATGACAGGAAATGACACACTCTAAGTGCTAAGAGGTATAAATTACAACAGTTCATGTTCTGTTAAATCTACTGAACATCACAGATTGAAGGTGGTTAACAGTGTTGAATTGTCTAAAGGTGAAGATGATCCGTTAGACTCACAGCTCACACCACTGGAACACCTGCTTTCCTAAAGTCCTAAGTCCTAAAAAGTATCCAAACGCGTTGTCCGCCCCGTCTTTAACACCAACATCACCTGGATGTGAGAAACTAACCGAAACACAATCAGACTCCTGACTGCAGACTGATTTAAAAACATTCAGGACGTTTTAGTTTCTCTCGTGTTGTGAGAATGCTCGGCAGCAACCATCACAGTCACTTAACACCCGAGGGAGGGATCCCTGCCCCCCCATCACAGGTTTCATTCTAACCAGGGATTTTTACACCACCAATAAACCAAATGTTTCTGTTTGTCTGTCTGACCGGCCACATCTGCTGTTAACTGACAGTTAGCATTGTTAGCCAGTTAGCCGCACACTGCAATTAATGAACCTGGATGCACTGTGTGAGGAGAACATTGTGTTGATGTTTTTATCTGCTTTAGTATATTTCTAATTTGCTGTCTCGAGTGTTTTTGCACAGAAGTCGGTGTGAATGGACTGATGATTAAAAGAAGACACTCATAGGGCTAATATTGTGCCATTTGATCGTATTCATGCCAAAAAAAGATGTAAGCATAATCAGTTCCTCCAGAATGTTATTCCTGAGGAAAAGAAAAAGAAAGTCTTGAGAACAACCCGTTCAGACTGAAGTTATTTAGAGACGTGAGAGCAGCTGAAGCTGAAGTTTACAAAAGCATCAAATTACAGTCAGTAAACTACTACTTCTGCTGCTGCTGCTGACGATCGCTTTCAAGTTAAAATAAGTCTGGTGATATTCCACATTTTTCTTAAAATCAACAAATCTCATGTTTAGACTCAAACCAGCAGTGAATGTATCTTCTAACAAGTATTATGTGTGTGTATCACAGCCTTATATATTTCCTTCCTCTGTGCAATAGAGCTGCATTGTTGTTAAAAACATATCAATGGGCCACACTGGGCCAACCTTTGCAGTTTAAGGGTGCAAACAACCACTGGGTAAATGCTTTTGTAATATTTCATTCTTTTAACTACTTAATTACTTTGATTTTATATCATACGAATCTCAAATATCTGCTGTAATTTATTTTAAAGTATTATGTAGATTAAAATATACATTTACAATCTTTTAAAATCTATGGAAGAAGGCAAACATTTAGCGCCGGGCCCTCAGTGAAGACTGCTCCGACCTGTTTGAGTAACATTTGCTTAAAATGGTAGTGTATTGTTGTTTAAAAATAATAAATGAAACTATATATTTTGAAGTGTTGTTTTTTTAAGATTATTTTTTTGGGGCTTTTCCCTTTATTAGATAGTGATGGTGGATAGACATGAAAGGTGGAGAAGATGGGGGACGACACGCAGCAAAGGGCAGCAGGTCAGATTCGAACCCGCGCCGCTGCAGGACTCAGCAAACATGGGGCGAACGCTCTTACTGGGTGAGCTAGAGGTCACCCCATATTTGAGGCGTTTTTAAAGTCTTCAGTAGGAACTAATGGTTGTTTGACACATTGTTGGTTTGAGTCCAAACATGATTTGTTTAATATATATATGTGTGTGTGTATGTTATGTATGTATGTGTATGTGTGTGTGTGTGTATATATATATATATATATATATATATATATATATATATATACACACACTTGATATATATATATATATATATATATATATATATATATATACACACACACTTGATATATGTGTTAACACCAGACTGGTCCTTTAAATGGTAGATTCTGACGTATCGAGACAGTAGTTTGGATGTGGATGACAGTTTGTGTAATAACAGAATCAAGAAAAATGTTGCGGAGTTTTGCCCTGAGTTTGGTCCTTGAAGCAGAGATTCCTTCCAAACTAAGCAGGGCCGTAGGCTTACAGTAACGCTTAAATCTTACTTGTTACTAACTTAAGTCTCTTCTTCAAAAGTAGGGGGTAGGCAGCCTGAGAGATAAAACTCAGGACAAGAGAGTCTCATGGTGCAGTTACAGTATATTTATGCTAAACCTGTGTATACTGTATGTGTGAGTTGTACCACAGCAGGTAAATAGTACCGGCATTATGCAACATGACCCCACACACATTGCAACAGAAACTCTTTCAACTGATCTAGTCTCATAAAAGTCTCCTCTATAACATATACAAAGTCCTAAGAGAGCCAAGTGGTGGAACGTATTGAAAAATACAGAAATTGGTGATGCCACAATCTCCCAACGTTTTCTGAACTTTTATGTGTAATTATGCAAATAATGCATTATCTTATTAAATATGTGCTAATTTGCATAAATAAAGCTGTTTCGGTATTTTTAAACTTGGACCCTATTTTCCCATGCATTGGTGTCTAAGTGACTAATGTGAACAAAATCTTTGAAATCTTGAGACCAGTATTGAGTGAGAACGCTCCAACCGGCAGCCACGAACTGGGCTGTAATGGAAAATGCACACTATCCATGTCAATGTCCGTCCCAAAAAATAGGGTCCAGGTTGGAAAAAAAAACCCAACTAAGTTACCCTTTAAAATATTATTTTAGGAAGCAAAAAAGTGGAGCAAGGGTATGGTTAAGATACACCTATATGTATGCAAATTAGCACATATTTAATACGACAATGCCTCATTTGGGGGAGTTTCATGGTGATATATCTGTTATACCGATTTCAGTATTTTTCCATACTTTCCACCATTTGATCTCTTAGGACTTTTTATATGTTATAGAGCAGACTTTTATGAGTAATAAACGTTTTGTCTGATTTTCTGTTGCAATTTGTGGAAGACTCACCCATTTTGTTTCTCACAAAATGCTTGTACTAAAAAGGGGGACAGTATGACTGATTGGCAGGTGTCATCTCCCAGTAAACACTGATATCACCATGGCAGAGAATCTCGTCACGTTTTTCTATTATTATAATAAATGATTTTATATAGGATTTTGTTTGTCTTTTTCTCTTTGCAAATGTCAACATGTTATCTGTGGTAATACGTTTTATTTCATTATTAAATATTGCTGTGTCACAAGGAAACCTGTGATTGATTTTTATGTTCAAAACAGTCAATGATGTTAAACTTTTATCTCTAGCCCGTTGGAGTTGAAAACGACGATGCTCCACTCTGGACCTTTTTGTTTTTGTCATGGTTTATTGTACAGTTTGACAAGTTTTAGGTTACTATAGCAACGGCCATGGAGCAGAACCATAGAGCCCCAAACCTGTGCTGCATTTTAAAGTGCTGTTTGCTGGGATACATTCATCCTGGGACAATAAACATGACATCCTGCAGCTTCATGTGATAATTTAATAAACTTGATTAAAACAGAAAATAGTTGTGTTGATTTGGTAACATTTTAATTAATGTTTTTATTTTTTTATATATATATATAACAACATGATTTAACAACATGATTTAAATGTATATGTAATGATATATATAAAATAGTAATTAAACTATTGAATTTGTATTTATTTGTTAGCATTATTCTTTAAAATAAAATAAATCGTGAGACACGCCCCGTCGGGGACTGTTTATTTCGTAGCAGGTACGAAGACACGAAGCGGTGGGGATTCCCCGTTAACAACGTGCTCGGCTCAAAATATATTTGACTGGAGAACGTTCCAGCTTAAAAAAGCTGCGGCAAAGCAGAATCTATCAGGATTCGGAAGTCAAGCAGGGAGATAGACGTGAGCTTTGGTCGGGCGATCTAGTGACAACTGTACCGTGACTGTAATAATCATGGGTAAAAGTACGGATGGTGATAGCATGACATGGCAGGATGTAAATAATAAGAGGAAGGATAGGCGCGATAGCTCTGGAAGTTCAAACTGTGATGTAGAGGTAGGCGACGTGTCCAAAAAAGTGAGGTCTGCAATGTTGAATGTGAGACAGGAGGATGAACACACTGAATGGAAAGTGATGATGACGTTCAAAAAAGAGGGGGGGGGGCATTTTCATCCGTTGAAAGTAACGAAAACAATTGAGAAAGAAATGGGTAAGCCAAATATTTGAGTAATAGGAGGCTGTTGGTCGTTGCTACAGACCGCCAGCAAAGCGAGAGATTTCTCAGAGCAGAAACTTAATGATGAAAGAATCAGTGCTCATATCCCAGGGAATGCAGCAAAGCTTAGAGGTGTTATTTCAGACGTACCTTTGGCAATGACAATGGCAGAGTTAATTCAGGATTAAAAGGAGGGCAGGTGGCGAAAGCCACGAGACTGCAATCACAAAGGAAAGGGGTGAAAACTGATAGCCTATCAGTAGTCCTTGAGTTTGAAAAAGTTATGCCAAAGAGAGTAAGAATGGGATATATGAGTTATGATGTAAGAATGTTTATTCCAGCACCGTTTAGATGTTTCAAATGTCAAAGGCTGGGACACAATGCTGGACAATGTAAAGGAAAACAATGATGTGCTAGATGTGGAGGTGACCATGAATATGGTGAATGTGGTCAGGATATGAAAGTTAAATGTTGCAATATACATAGTGCTGCTTTTGGAGGATGCCCTGTTCAAAGGCAAGCTAGAGAGGTACAGAAATATAAGTTGATTAATCAGGTTTCTTATGCTGATGCAGCAAGAAAAGTGAAGGAAAGTGACCTGTGCAGACCCGGTGCTTCACAAGTAACAACTAGAGCAAAAAAGTCTGTGAATAACCGGATGGTTGAGGCTTTATCTCCGCCGTCGAGTCAGAGGGAATCAGAAATAAATCCGTGGATGAAGAAGATTAATGAAGATACGCTGATTGTGGGTAAAACCAACTTTGTTGCATTCATCTGTAAGACTGTGAATGTGGCAATACAGCAAAAGAAAAAAAGTGATAGTATCAAGACAATTGTAGAGGCAGCTATAGAGATTCTGGGGATCACAGAAGTTACAGCTGAACTGATTCATGGGATGTTGAACCCGATTAATTATGATGGAGTGTCTCAAGGTGAACAGCCTCCTTATGGTGTTTCACATCCTACACTGGAATGCCAGAAGTTTGATTGCAAATGGACAAGAGTTCAAGAAGGTTGTAACAGATATGGAAGTTAGGACGGATGTTGTGTGTATCCAAGAATCTTGGTTGAAACCACATTTGGACTTTGTCCTACAGTTACAGTTTGGTTAGATGTGATAGAATTGGAAAACAAGGTGGAGGATGTGTGACATTTATTAAGGATACTTTAGCATATAGGAGAATAACTGTTCCAAATGAGTACGAATGTGTAATAGTAGAAATGTGTAGTCCCAGAGTCAATGCAAACTTTTCATGAGATCTCATGATCTCTCGTGTTGATAGAAGAGAAGTTTGCCGTAGAGATTTTAATGCTCACAATTCTCTGTGGGGAAGTGATCATACCGACACTAATGGGGAAGTAGTTGAAGAATTACTTGAGGAGAGGTCACTTATTTGCCTTAATGATGGAAGGGGTACCAGGGTTAATGTTACAAGAAATTTGGTTTCCTGTTTAGATCTTACTTTAGTCTCTGTACATATGAGTGACCTATGTGAATGGAATGTGAGGAATGATACCAACATAGGGAGTAATCACTTTCCAATATTGTGTTCCATGAACTTTGATATGTGTGTTCAGGAGGGTTATGTAATAGAGAGATGGCTTTTTCCTAAAGCTAACTGGGTAAAATTCAGAGAACTTTGTATTGAGTATGCTGAACGTATATCGATAGAGGGAGAGGTAAATAACTGCGCAGTAGCAGTGACTCCTATGATTATTAGTGCAGCAACATCATGCATCCCTAAGAGCACAGTGAGTGGGGAAAGAAAGTAGTTCCCTGGTGGAACATTGAGTGTAAAAATGCTGTAAAAGACAAGATAATCTGATTGACTATCAAAGAAAGAGAGCTATGGCACGGAAAATAATTAAGTCATCTAAGAAGAATGCATGGAGGCAATTCTGTTCCTCCATTGGTAGAGAGGTTAAATTGGGTGACATTTGGGCAATGATCAAAAAGATGAGTGGGAAAAGAAAACCTGCTAAAATCCCAGTGTTGATTGATGGAGAATTCCTGGCAATTTCAAATAAGGACAAAGCTGTACTATTAGGTAAGACGTTTGCGAGTGTACATAGTGGGAGTCAGTTGGATGAAATACATAAACAACGGAAAAGGGATATTTTAAGATCAAATAGTGATGTAACAAAGAAAAAAGATAATACTGGGACGGCAATTGATATGGACTTTTCATTGAATGAGTTAAAAATGGTCCTGGAAGAAAGTGGATATACTGCTCCTGGACAAGATCAACTATGCTATGCTATGTTTAGACAATTTCCAGATGAAGTCTTAGCAATTATACTGAAACTGTTTAATAAGATATGGAGAGAAGGTGTTCTGCCAGATAGTTGGAAAAGTGCTTTGATACTGCCTTTTGGTAAACCTGGTAAAGACATGACTAATGCAGGAAACTACAGGCCTATAGCCTTGACTTCGCATATGTGTAAATGGATGGAAAAGATGATTGTATATAGATTGACATTTTATTTAGAGCAAAGGGGACTCTTAAATAAATATCAAAGTGGATTCCGTAAAGGAAGATCTACGGTGGACGCTTTAGTTAAAGTTAGCAATGAGGCAGAAAAGGTGGTTAGTATAAAAGAGGTCATGGCTATAGTGTTTTTTGATATTGAGAAAGCTTATGATTCAATGTGGAGAGAAGGTTTGTTGATAGAATTGCATAAAATGGGTATTGGTGGAAGGCTATATAACTGGGTTTTGGACTTCCTGTCTAACCGAACATTCCGTGTTAAAGTTGGAGATGCTGTGTCGGATGACTTCAGTATAGTAAATGGTGTTCCTCAAGTTAGTGCTATAAGCCCTATTCTGTTTAATATCATGATAAACGATATTTTTGTAAGTGTTGGTAGAGATATTGGGTCATCACTTTATGCTGATGATGGGGCTATATGGAAAAGAGGGAAAAACGTTAGACATGTGACTAATAGAATACAAAGTGCTATATTAGAAGTTGAAAGATGGTCATATAATTGGGGATTTAAGATGTCGGTTGCAAAGTCATGTTATATGTTCTTTACCAGAAAGAAAAGGATTAATGATGTTCAGCTTACATTGTATGGACAAAATATGGTAAGAGTGAAAGAGTTCAAGTATCTTGGATTGTGGCTTGATGAGAAATGTGTATGGAGGAATCATGTTAAACAGGTTGAAACAAAATGCAAAAAGGTACTGAATCTCATGAGGTCCATTTCCGGTTATCATTGGGGAGCAAATAAACACTCTCTGCTTGACCTTCATAGAGCCTTAATACGACCGTGTATTGATTATGGATGCATGGTTTATGGAGCAGCAGCCAAGACTATTTTAGAAAAACTGGACAGAATACAGTTCAGAGCTTTGCAACTCAGTATAGGTGCAGTGAAAACGACCCCTACTAATGCGCTACTGGTGGAAGCTGATGAATTGCCACTATATTTAAGACGGTCTACGTTGTCACTGGCATATTTGGTCAAGTTAAAAGGATCTGGAGAGGAACAACCTACAACAAAGGTTGTGTGTGATTGTTGGGAATATGAACAACAACGGAAAGGTAAAGGATTTGGTTGGACTATTAATGCAGTTGCAGAAGAGTACGGATTAAATAGCGTAGAATATGGACCAGCTATTGTATGGGATAATGTTCCTCCGTGGATATTTCCTGTGCCCATTGTGGACTTGAAGCTACTAGAGAAGAAGAAAGAATGGAGTGAAAGTAATGTGGCTAATATTGGATATTTGGTTCAAGATTATGTGAGGAGTTACTATTACAACTATATGCTAATTTTTACAGATGGATCTAAAGATCCAGGGAGTGAACATGTAGGTTCGGGGGTGTATATACCTGAGTTTAATGTAGTTATATGTAGTTATATACAGCAGAAATGGTTGCTATTATTTTAGGGCTACAGTGGAGAGAGGAGGTGAGGTCAGACAGAGTTGTCATTCGTTCGGATTCTACTGCAGCCCTGCATAGTTTGAATTCCAAACAAACGGTGAGAGATGATCTATTGACTGAAATGTGTACAATAATGTTGAGAATACAAAGAGTTGGAGTTGATGTGAGATTTGTTTGGGTCCCTGCTCATGTTGGTGTTGAGGGGAATGAAACAGCAGATGGGATTGCAAAGACAGCGTTGACATTAAAGGATGGTGAAATACTGAATGTTCCCTTTGGTAAAGGAGAGGCCAAGTCATTGATTAGAAAAGCAGTGAGTGATGTATGGCAGAATAAGTGGGACACAGACACTAAAGGGAGACACTATTACAGCAAACAGAAATTAATTAAGGCGAAGGGTTTCAAATGGAAATGTAGAAGAGATGAAGTGGTCTTTTCAAGATTAAGGTTTGGACATACTGGCTTAAAAGCTACGCTCTTTTTAATGGCAAAATGTATGTCTGATAAGTGTGAGGTCTGTAATGTTCCTGAAAATGTTGAGCATGTCATCCTGAAGTGTAGTAAATATGATTTAGAGAGGGACATCTTGCGTGACAAGATATATGAATTAGAACGGGGATGGAATTTAGCAGGGATTTTAGGGATGGGTAAGGACTCAAGGGAGTGCTGCAAAGCGCTATTTAGTTTTCTTAAGTCTACAGGATTAGATCGTAAAGTCTAGTTTTATTTTTTTTATTATTATTAAAATGTAACCTGAAGTACTAAAACCTTGATATTACACACTCCGGTACAGTAGGTGGCGGTATGCACCTAAACAAGTTGGTTGCGATCCGCTATTAAACGTAGAAAAGAAAGAAAGAGACACGCCCCGCCCCGCCCCGCCCCGCCCCCTGCGTCACGTTACGTCACCTCCACACGGGCGTCGCTTCCATGGTCCGCGCATCGAGCTGTCATCATTTCACCGGGAGAGGCCGAGACTGAGGCGAAGGGCATCCGGGATACCGAACGAGAGGGTAGCCACTGAAACTCGTTTCTCGAGGTCAGTAACCGAGATTTAAGACTTTAAGGAGGTGTGGGACTTGCCAGGACGATTATCTGATCTGGTCTTTAAACACACACGGGACCCGGGTTCAGTTTACAGAAAACTAAAATCCGTCCTGAGGATTCTGAGAAAGACAAAACCTGTTAGCATGTTAGCTGCGTGCTAGCTAACACACACACACACTAGGGATACTAATGTTACCGTGGACGTTAGATCATCTGTCAAAATACTCGCTGAAACTGTCGGTGCTGGTGAACGTTATGGTTCACTCAATAGAAGAAAAAAGGATATTAACCTTGAAGTTCGCTTCCTAACCGCTTAATCCATTATCACTACTCTAGCCGCTAGCCAAACGTGCTATTGGCAATTAATAGAGAAAGTAGAAGCTAACCAGCTAATTACATAACCTAACACGTTAGCTCTCAAGCTAATCATGTAGCCAATTTGTGCAGATTAACGTTGTTAATCAGCTCTATTTAGCTTCCAGTCTGTATGGTTTAGCTGCATTCAGAGTAGATCATTTTACAATGTTTTGATAAAGCTGTAATTTTCGGGAACTCATGACTCGTGGAAGGACAAAGTGACCGACAGCTGGTGTAGCAAATAGTTAAACCTTTGGAGTCCTATTTTGGGCGGGTGTTATCGCAGACAGCCAATGAAGAGGCCGGGTAGGCAGGTGGTGGGCGCGTCCAGGCCTGGGTGAGGGAAGGAGAATGAAGGCAGGGAGTGGAGACCCAACAAGGTCAAAACACAGACGGGGAAACTCCAACTGGGGGAACACATGAACACGGAGCGGAGGTTGCTCAGCTCTGACAGACTGGAAATAACTAAAGTTACATTTCTGTTTTTGGGAATGAAGTAATCTGAAGGTTTTTATTGCTTCTGGCTGTGTGTGGAATGTAGATCAGGAAGTTGGCAGTACAGGTTCTCAGGCCGCAGGGAAACACTGGTATTCTTAATATGACCTCAGGTGTGTGTTTAAATATTCTATATATATTCTATAAATAAATATTTTTATTATGCCATACATGTATGCACAATCCGGTACGACTTCTTGCTGACAACAGCGCTAACCACTGAGCCCCCGTGACGCCCATAAATGTGTATATAAAAAGTATATCACACTCAGGTCACAAGCATTACTATGTGATGGTATCCACGCCAAATCCATTACTGGGTTATGAGTTATGATTGGCAAACTCTTAATTCCAGTAGGAATGCGTATTGTTTGAACATTTTCGATCTTGGTGCTAGTGTGAGTTATGGTACCAATGCCAAAACTTGATATTTTTTATATATATATGTGTGTGTGTGTGTGTGTGTGTGTGTGTGTGTGTGTATATATGTATGTGTGTGTATATATATATATATATATATATATATATATATATACAAACACAATACTTGATATTGAAGGCAAGCTGTATTGAAAAAAAACCCTGACAAATTAAAATACAGAAGTCACCCCCCTGAACGCTGAAGGAAAGCAGGCTTTGCGGGGTAGCTATCATGGGCATGCAGACATGTAAAAGCAAGAACAAGGTTTCCTCCTCGTCAATTCTGTCAGCTAGCAAAAACAGAAAAATGCCTAAAAGCTGCTCTGTGTGGTGATATTCACTACAAACAATGTGAAGAACCCATAACTTAAGTTTTGTTTAAGCTGCCGAACCGAAAAACTGAGCATTTATGAAGACAAAAGTGGACACAGACGTGAGGAATCAGCAGGAAGAGTGGAAAGACTGTGGGGATCCTGATACTAAGCTAACGATATGTCCGATGTTACGTGTGTTAAGGCAGTTACGCACCGGGCCGATAATCGGCCGTTGGGACAGTCTGGCGAGGTCAGTGACTCAAGTCTGTTCGGTGTGTTCCGTGCCGTCGTCTGTTGGAGGAGCTGTCGACCTTCGTTTTGGCCGACCTGACATGCTCAGTCGGAGACAGGGCAGTTTGGACTCACCCGGAAATGGCGAGCGGGATGACTGTGACTAAGCCTCTCAAAATCTGACGAAAATATTTTAAACGGACCTTTGTTGATCTGAAATGAAGACAGATTCAGCAACTGCATGGCCTATTTCTCGCTTAAAATGTTTTCAGAAACATGTTTCGGTGAAATATTTTAGTACAATATGAGATTGTGTTCTGAATGAATCGCCATTAATGGCCGGTTGAAAAATCCAGAAGCAGCAGCCAGACCCAGGTGACGTGTTCGTCCAATCAGCTGCCAGTTCTAATTTTTTTGGGCGACAATACAGATTAGCGCCGCCTGCTGTTATGGAGACGTATTGCATCTCATCGCTTTGGTGTGTTCCGAGGCATTTTTTTGACCAACTCGGGGAGACTGATCAGTCCAACTGCCTTTTCTGCCAACGGTCGGCCGTCGGCTCTGTATGTAGCTGCCTTTAGCTTAACTTACAGACACATGGTTAGCCTAAAAATGACATTTGGATATTTGACTTGGCAACAAAATGTTTGCTGCAAACCTAACGTCAGACATAACGTCAGCTTAGTGTCAGGATCCCATGTTTTTGTTTTCTTTGTTTTTGTGTCTGATGGGAACAACAATCTTTGACATTGGTCCAGTATTAAGCAAGATCGCTGCATTCGGCGAAACAAGCTACAATTTAAGTTATTGGGCAATTGCGCACCTTCAATTTATGTCCACAAAAGTGCTTGTTTTGCCAGATTATTATTGTCTGTCTGACAACATTATGGAAAGGATTCGTACAGAGGTCGACCTTTCTGTTAAAGAGTAAGATCCCTTTTTTAAACATAAAAACGTCCGCAAAATTGCTATCCCTAAACCCACCAGACTCCATGTAAATAAACAGTAATTGTATCATTGTAAAATACAATTTATCCAAAGTCAACGGATTGAAAAGCCATTTTGGTTCGTCTTTCCAACAATCACTACTCTGGTGTGGTTGAAATAAAAACATATTACTGAAAAAACAGCTCTTTTAGTAGACAAAAATTGACGATGCACATTTGCCCTATAGGATTACATTGCTAACCTGGTCACAGCGTTCTCACTAAATAGTGGACTAATATCAAAGATTGTTGTTCCCATCAGTCACTTACACACAAAAACGTAGGAAAATAGGGTCCAGGTTGAAAAAAACCAAGTTACCCTTTAAGGTATAAGTGTCACTTCACTCTATGCACCGTGCATTTATTTCCTTCTGTTGATAACACCCCTCTGCCCTTCTTTTTTATTTCTCGAACACTTTTTTTTTTTTTTTTGCCTCTTGTTGTGTTGCGTTCACACTGTAAACCCCTCTGCTGTTACACCAGTCTGTTCTTAACACTTTTCTATGATAGTAGAACAGTAATGATAGTGAAGTCCTACAGTTTGAGATAACTGCAAATGTTTCTCTCAAGTTAAAATATAAAACAAGAACAGTGAAAAATTCATGTTGGTGATGAGCTTGTTTAGTTTCCTGTTCCTGTTAGTGGTGTTTGAAAACAATGTGTGTCTCTCTCTCTCTCTCTCAGTGGACAAACAGAACAGTGGGCAGTGGAAGCAAGTCATTTATCCCTCTCTGTCCTGGGACTAACCTCGGTGGAGTGAGTTTTTTTTTAATCCCGTTGTCGTTTTGAGGTTGAGGACGTCTGGCCCGTCGGCCTGACCACCACATATTAAGGACTGCTGATGCATCGTTTAAGGACTTGTGCGGCGCGATTGCGCCCGCTCACTGCCTCACAGGCAGCTCAGACTGTCGGCCCGCAGCGGCCACTAACAGTTGCCTCCACGGGTAGCACAAGGACGTTTCAGCCAATCAGGTGCTACACGGCACCTGTGGCCTCGGAGCCGTTCCTGAACGGGACGAGCTCCAACTACGTGGAGGAGATGTACTTTGCCTGGCTAGAGAACCCCAAGAGTGTTCACAAGGTAAGGAGCAGTAGAGCCCGCTGCTGGTCTGGAGGGGGGGGGGGACGACTACATACCAAGATCTGTCATTAGGGTTTACAGGTTACAAAGGCACCTCTAAAATAAATATAAAACATAACTATGATGATCACAAGTTAACTGATTAAACCTTTCAGTAATTATTTGAGGAATATATACAAAGGTTTTAATGATTCACATTAGATTAAATCCTAGAACTCAGGATTACCAACAACTTTGTATTAAATTATATTTTTTCAATAGGTTTTTCTTTCTTTCTTCTAATTATTAAAATATGTTACATTGTATTTAACTCAAAAATTAAGTCAGGCAGTACAATCATGTACAAGAGACAAGTACCTGTTAACAAGAGACACATTACCAGAAATCTCAAAGGGACCCCAAAATACATAATTTTTCGCTTACTTATAGTGCTATTTATCAATCTATATTGTTTTGGTGTGAGTTGCTCACTGTCAGAGATATCGGCCGTATAGATGTCTGCCATCTCCGCAGTATAACGGAACTAGATGGCTCTCGGCTTGTGGTGCTCAAAGCGCCAAAAATACATTTAGAAAACTTAACAGCAATGTCTCTTTCCAGAAACCATGACCCGGTTACTCAAGTTCAGCTCAATTCACAGACCTGGTTGTGAGCAGTTTCGTGTAGAAACTATTTTCTTATCAGTATCAGGTATTTAAAAGGCAAAATCCAATTATTGTTTTCCCAAGGTATATTTTAAACTGCCTACCAGTACGGTTGGTGAGAGGTAGCGCCCCCTGTGGGAATGAATGAAGCTGATGGTGTCTTCAGGCACATACACATTTTAACTGAGTCTTAAAGGACAGCCAGACTAATAATAGCCGCTTGAAGCTCAGTCACATAACAGAGCTTTCCAAAGTAAAGGCAGGGGAGGCCAGTCTTAAAACACACTAGAGGACATGACTGTTCTCAACAACCCTCACCTCAAACTAGGTGAATAATAGCTGTACCGAAAACCATTTTTGTGGTGCTTTTTAACAGCGAATGTTCAAAGCTTCGGCAGTGGTGGCAGCGGCGGGGAAAGCCAACGTTTGATTGTCCACGGCAGGTCCTCAACATGGAGTTGATGTCGGGTTGCCTTTCTCCCAAAGTTGATTTGGACTTAACATTTTGCCGCAGGCATTCAAAACAAACGGAAAGACCTGCGTTTTCCCCGGACTGTCTGACGATTGACGACCAACACAGTGTGTGTGTGTGAATGAACGCTCAGTAGGGCTTTGACTCCGAACTTCCTTATTCGAATATAAAAAAAAAGATATTCGAACGAATATTAGGCAGCCCTTAATATTCGAATTTCGAACCCGTTATGGGCATTATTTTTTGTAAATGTGTTTGCTTGTAAACCTTGTTTTCAATTCAGATTCCGAGGCTTTTTCACACATTTCAAAATGTAACTACACGTCGCGGCGACGCACGTCACTTGGCCGCGGCTTGGTAGTGCATTTCCCCCCCGACTCATTTCCTGGTTCTCTTTCTCCATAAACAACGTAAAATCAAGGAGAGGGTTAACTTTTCCCGCTCCAGAAAACACAGGGGAGACGATTTGTTTCTGTCACTATAACTCTAGAGTCGCTACTCGCTCTGAAGCTACCGGTAATCACTGTCTCACAACACACACTCCCCACACACACACACAGACACACACGCACACACACGCCGGCTCGATGCACACACCAGCGCACAAGTATGAACATCAGACCACTTACGTAGGCTACGGTGAAAGCTCCGAAATTCCTGTCAAAAGCATAGGCTACTGTTTGTGTTTAATCCAGGGTCTGACTTTTCATAAAAAAAAAAAAAAAACAGTTGCAGCAATGTGTTTTTCTTCTGAAAACATAATTGTCTGCCTATTGACATTGACTGATACACTGCCCTCTGGTGGACAGAACATATACAACTTATACCAATATAGGTCTTACTGAAGGCATTTAATGGTCAAAATAATAATATTAATAAATATTCAAATATATTAACAAACTTCGAATATGATTTTGGGGCAAAAGCCAAAGCCCTAATGCTCAGCCAGCCAGCGCCTCACTGTATTGGCATTATACTCATTTCTTATGTCTCTATTGGCCGATTATGAGTGTTTGTACCTCTTATAACTCAAAATCGAAAGACATTGTTCAATACAAATATCATTAATATCAATATAAATACCATGCCAGGATCAAAGGCGTGTTAGTACTTAAAGGAAAAGTACAATCTCAAAGGCCTCATTTAGTCCTCCTGGTTGTAGCATACGTAGAGTGTCGATCCAATATGTCTCCCTTTTGGAGTAGGAGGTTATGGATGTCTCCCCCCGCAGACTTTACCTTCTTGCTACTAATCATTTGCACACTAACAGTTGTATATGTTGCCTTAAAAGTGAGCAGGATGGTTTCAGTTAAGAGCAGTGGTTCATAAATGTATATATTTTCAGTCAGTCCGTTCGCTATTGTCAGCCACGCAATTTCTCGCTGTTATTATAGCGGCCGAGTCCGCTTCTTCACATATATGCTTTGCTTCCTCGTATATATGGACATAGAAAAGTAAGACACTGAAGAAATAGGACTCTAAAATCTAGAATCTATGACTATAATTAAGTAATAAACTCAATGCACACTGTAAACATGACTGTATTCATCAGTTATTTCCCACCAGCTAAATATAAGGTCAAAAACCATTGAGGTGTCCTCTCCCTGTTGTTTCATTAATGTACAGTAGTCTACACTATATAGTTACTGGTCCAGTGAACTAAGACTATAATTTGGTAGGATTGTCCAATTAGGATAGGTTTTTATAGTTGTACAATCCTCCCAAATTATAGTCCCAGTTTACTGGACGAAATACAAATTGTGTACTGAGAAATAAAATGCACATGGAAGAGTAATATACATGATGCTTTACTATTAAAGAATACAAAAATAAATTAATAAGATGGATTGGTCTGTGACCAGTCTGCCATTATAGGAACAGGTGTCAAGGACTTTATAGGTCTATTGTCCTTCCATCACAGACTTCATCTAAAACACATTAGACTTTATCAGTGGTGTTGATGATTGATCATCTAATCATTTGTAGATCCTTTTGTAGATCCTTTATTTATATTAAAGGTCACTTTGAATGATGTTTAACTAATGATAATATATAAAAACAAATATTTTCTTTTAAATTTTAAAGATTTTAAAGTATCTTAATTGAATTTAACAAAACCAAAGATCAGCATAATCCCCTTTTTTTTTAATGTTGTTCAATCAAAATGTTTGGACTTAGCCTTCCAAACAAACAGTAACATTTTGATATAAAAGGTAATCTGGCAGCTGCAGTTTGGTGAACCCTCTTCATCCTGAGATTAAAAAGCAATTAGAGATTAAATTATTGCCATTATTCAACTGGACTGTTGAATAATGACTGAAGAATCCATGTTATGTTTGCATATTTTTCTGCCACAGATGTGAGTGAAATTGTTCAATATTTCTGATAATATGTGGTTTCTAATTGCGGAGGTGAACGTGGAGGTCATAGTAAAACCTATGGCTGACGTGTGTGTGTGTGTGTGCTCGCACGTGCATCATATTATATGTCGCAGTTGTTATGTAAAGATCAGACACTGTGCCCTGCTGTTATCAGCTTAGCAAACTATCTGGAACCTCCACAGCAGGACTGAACCTGACACCGACCCTTACTGTACATCACAGTAATAATGTCGTTTTATAGCAACAGGAATATAATTATATGAAAATGTCAGAGTATGATCAACTTGGCTGAAATTGTAATGTAATAAAATATATAGGTAATATCAGGTATTGTCCGTAAACATCACTGTGTTAAGACACTTTAGGAGCAACAAAAACACATCCTTTCATTCAAAACGCGAGCATGTATCACCGCCGCCGCTGCTATTGTTTCCATGTAAAGTGCTTGCCATACTTTTTCAACTTGCCCACAATGTTAATTGCGTTACCATAGCAACAGCAGAAACCACACAGGGGAAAACGCTGCAGGAGCTAATACACCATAATGTCATATTGCTGACCGTTGCCTGTAAGCTCTATTTAGTTACACGATGAGATGACAGTAGGTGGACAGCAGCAGTCTGTAGCTGTTAAAGTTATTATTAGTGCTGCTGACCGCTGATGTTGGCTCTGATCTCTGATTTTGATTCCGAAAGTCCTGTTTCTATTTGATTCTTGATGATTCAGTTAATGAATATCAGTTAACAGATAAATGACATTATTGCATAAAAGCACTTGTCAGAATTGACCCTGGCTGGGACCTTACATTTCTTCTCATTCCACAAATAAGCATCACAGGCTTCTTTTCTTTTTAATGTAGAAGTGCAAGTTAGGCTAAATTGTAAACATATTTCCTGTGTTTTAAAATTGTATGGCTGAGACAACCTCCAGCTCACACGGTAGAGCGTGCGCCCCATGTCAGCTCAGTCCTTGACAGTGACCTAGGTTTGAATCCAACCCGAGGCCTCCTGTCTCTCTTTAGCTGCTCTAATAAAGGAAAAAGCCCTAAAACTATCTTAAAATGTTATAGGGCTGAGGGATGGAGTCAAAAAACTACAAAATGTATCACTTGCATAAATATGCATCAAATCTATAACATGAAAACAATGTAGCCCTCAACTGTTCTTTGACAGTGTGACACACGAGCAGCTGCAGGAAGTGATGAGTCTGCATTAACTGCAATCGTACGTCAGAAACTCCCTGGTCTGTCTGAACCTGTTCACTGACCGTCTGTATTTAGATATATATTGTATTAGATATATATGTATTCATTCTCTGTTTGGACACATGCATGTAGATACAGTACGTCCAGTTATTACAGATCAGAATCAGTAGGAAAGTTCATGTCCCATCTCGTGATTCTTTATATTCTCCTAAGTGCAGGGTTTTTCAGAGACACTTTACGGCTTTAAACGGGAGTCTTTTTGCAGATTGAAGGGATTCATGTACAGGCTGTATGTAGAGACATGAGTTGTGTAGAGAAGGTCAAACCGAGCAGAGTGGTGCATGAACAAGTCCCTTAAATAGAGAGACAAAGCCCTTCCCCTTCCCCTTCCGGTGGACCAGCATAGGACCTTATTTCGGAAAAGATTTGTACTGTAGGGAACGGGGAGAGAGAAATACTTTTTTGATCCTTTTTGAATTGAGCCATGGAATTACTACACATGTGATGTTCATCTATTTGAAAGATAATTTTGCAAGTCAAGAAAGTTGCAGGGTGATTACTCTCCGGGACTTCTGCTTGGTGCCACTTGCAGTATTGACCTGCGATGTGTACTGAATACTGTCATGATCTCCCAGTGAAATATTCCTTTATGTGAAGTGGGAAAAATGCATGTATGTCCTAAAGTGATACTAGTTGAAAGAACATTTGGGAACTACAGCAAGAGAGTAAAATGTAAAGTGTGTTTTGCTGTTGTTGTAGTGAGTTGATACTGGGAATGAAATGTTTGCGAGCAGGGCGGAGAGAGTCTGTGACTCATGAGTCAAGAATGATTAATGA
The DNA here is from genome assembly GCF_031162955.1 of Sander vitreus. Lineage (NCBI taxonomy): Eukaryota > Metazoa > Chordata > Actinopteri > Perciformes > Percidae > Sander > Sander vitreus. The sequence goes on along the minus strand of NC_135859.1, from coordinate 12,844,286 downwards.
ACCACAGAGTGGAAAGCTGAAGCTGTAACAGAGAAAACAGGCTGTATGTGCAGGGAGAACCACTGCCTTCTAACTAGAACATAAATACTGTTTGTTTCTGTGTTGTTTCTTCTTTAGAAGGAGGTCAGCCGGGGGGTATATCAGCTCTCAGGCAACCCTCCTCTGGTTTCAGACTTTCAGAGGGCACTCAGGGCGGGGGTATAGTAGAAAAAGTAGTTCATACATGTTCAATCACATCTGAAGGCAAAAGTGTCTACAGCTGTTCAGAAAAGCCACACTAAAAAGCCTGAGACACCATGAATGATTCAGAAGTCTCTCCTGGAAGTCCGTTATGGTGTTGTACTCAGTTTACATTGAAAAAGTTACGTGAGTTGTTAGAAAAAAAGAGAGAAAGGTTCAAAGTGCTCCAGATAACTTTTTTCACTGGTAGCGCTAGTACGACCAACTTTCTCATTTGGTAGTACCAGCACATGGCCGCACCCTTTTTTTGGTACTGCATGGTATTAATCACTGACCCTGCATACCGGTTTCAAAAGGGAAATGTCTGCATACTATATCGCCTGGACCCTATTTTCCCATGTTTTAGTGTCTAAGTGACAATGTTTGAATTTGGTCCAGTGTTGAGCGAGAGTGCTGCAGCCGACTGCCGCGAAATGGGCTCTTCGGGAGAATTACAACACGTTAATGCACGGCCACTAAAAGTGCTGTTTTTGCCACTGACATGCTCAGATTGTTATTACAAGTTTCTGACTAGATTATGGAAAGGACTCGACATAGAAATAAAACCTTTCGTGAACTTGTGAATTTCGCCAGCTGTCTTCTCTCCTTTTATGGAGACCGACGCTGTGTGCACGGTGGGCTCGATGGTGTTTTAAGCCTCCAGCGTCGCCTTCCAGGCAGCTAACCCTCACCTTAACCCTAAACATAACCATTGCCGCGCTGCCTGGAAGGCGACGTTGGGGGCTAAAAACACCAAACACCGCACGGTGGGAGGAAGTGTGTGTGTGTGTGTGTGTGTGTGTGTGTGTGTGTGCGTGTGTGTGAGACAGAGAGACGGAGGAGAGGAGGGAAAGGAGATGAAGCTGAACGTGTTTTAAATAACATTTAAAAAAAATAAATAACGGAACACAATGTGCGGCGGCCGGTGGTCCACATTGTCGAAATCATCTAAATACATGTATTCAGCCATGACATTGAAGGTATTTTAAATAACACTAAGCTACGCTTTCTGTCCTCCAACAAAACAAACTCTTTTCAGCACCTCTCTCTCCAACTTTCACTCACTGTTGTCTTCTGGCAACAAATCTTGTTCTTGAGCAAAACTTAGTTAGACACACAATAACAAATAGACCGGTTCTTTGATCGTTTTATTAAAAATCTTCTTCCTTTTTCTCTCCTTCTCCTCATCCTCCTCCTCCTCCTCCTCTTGTCCAGTCATGGGATGTATTTTTCAGGAACGCCAATGCCGGTGCTCCTCCCGGTGCAGCCTACCAGTCTCCTCTGGCTCTGTCTGCAGTTCCTCAGCTCTCCTCTCTGGTCGGAGCTCAGCCCAACGTGGAGAAGCTGGTGGAGGATCATCTGGCTGTCCAGTCCCTTATCAGGGCCTACCAGGTACACGTTAACGCACACACACGCACACACACACGCACTGACGCACACACTCACACACACATTCTCACAGGATTATGGCCTTCGTGTAACTGCTGATAACGCACTGCAGGATGCGAGGCTAGGATGATATGACACGGTACCAGACTCCAATATGTCTTAAAGGGTCAGTTCACCAAAATCACAGGGTTTGAAACTACAGTGCCCATAATTCTTTGGGGGATGTAAACAGGAAATATAATGTTGCCATGAATTCAGTGAGTTAGCCTTGGGCTACAACTTGAACCCCATGTATGAATTAGTTTTCATTCAGTCAGACTTTCTCCATTTAAAGGGCGTTTTCACACATGAAAGTCCGGACCAAGGTTCATGTTTTTGTTACGTTGTATACGTTTGATCCGGTAACTTTTGGTTTCACACTGCAGTTACGCAAGCGCACTAAAGATCTATACGTGACAAAACTACGTCCTGCTGTCATCACATACGTGAGCTGCGTCTCCAGATACTTATAATTGATTGGTTTGTAGACGGGCTTCCCCATCCTCTCGTATCCTCTCTCTGTGTCGGAGGTTTTTCAGCTGACTGCTGCTCTCCCCTACTGCCGCAGCTCTTTTGGTTTTGTTGAGAAGCAAGACACGGGATTTTTCTTTCTGGAGAATTTATTCAGAGACAAACGGAAACCTACACTGTACATTTAATACCACTTAACAAATAAACTGCTGATGTATTCTCAGCTCTGATAGCCGACAGCTGTCTGCTCTGAGCGCTGACATCGTCACTCTCTCATGTAGCCTACACACTAAGCACCAAGCTATTCCTTAAAGGAGCTTCCCCGGTCTTGTAACACGAGGACAGCCTGCCAGAGCTTCTTGTCTTTAGTCCGAAAGACCGAACCATCCAAAAAATGCTTTTACACTATAAACGACCGAGACCACGTCTTTTTATCGGACCAAAATTTGGTCTTTTGGTCCGGACCGTGGTCCGGGGGAGGTTTCACACCTGTAATTCTGGTTCGGATCAAACTGAAAAGTCTGAAAGTCCGGACCAAATGAGGTATGTGTGAAAACGCCCAAAGTCTGCAGAACGATCTATCAGCAGCTCCTGTTTGCAGTGTACCCATGAACGTACAGACGGCTATCACTGAGTTACTTTTATACTGAATAAAACATGATGATTCTCAGGCAAGTTCTGCAGCCTCTTTTTTCCTATGAATTCCAAGTGGATTTATGGAGGTTTTTTCTGGATGGTTGGTTTCATTTGTCCAGGTTTTGAGATGTTGTCTAGACTTTGCAGTTTGGGTGAACTGGCCTTTTTAAAGGGAAATATTGAAGGACCAAACGGGTGTCTCTTTATGTTTTAGCTCTTTAACTATAAGTCATTTGAGTTTAGTTTTAAGTTGAATTAAAAATCAATTAAATTAAGTTAATTTGTGTTGCTGATATGTCCAGTATTGAGGTTTTAGTTTGCACAGTTTTAAATGGAATAAAATGTATTCAAAATGTATTTTCTGGTGATTGTTTAACCAGCATTAACCCCGGATCCATGACTGTATAATGTGATATTTAATGTGTTTTTCCCCCCCACAGAACTTCATGTAACATGAAGCTCAGTGAAGCCAACAGATTAATGAAACTGTGTTTGTTCTTTGTTCTTTTTCTGATATTTTACCGTTATTTGTTGATGTGGGACAAATAAGTTTGGTGATCATTAAATTATTATTATTATTATTATTATTATTATTATTAGAGGTTGATATATATTCATCATTCTGTTTAAATTATACTCGAACACAGTTGTAGCATGTGTAAGTTATTTATAAACTCATGATTTGTTTAATATAGTATAGTAGTAGTAGTAGGGCTGGGCGATATGGAGAAAATTCAAATATCACGATATTCTGACCAAATACCTCAATGGGGACGTTATTGTAGGGTCGATAATTGGTGCTTTAACAAAATGTTATTTACACAATGAGTGGGTAAAAGCAAATAATAGAACAGCTATAACAGTCTGGTATGTTCAGAAAATTACATCACTTTACTCTAACGCAGCCTTTAAAACCAGGAAAAGGCAACACTTACCATATTATGATATCCAAAATCTAAGATGACATCTAGTCTCATATCACGATATCGATATATTGCCCAGCTCTAAGTAGTAGTTTTAGAATTTCTCAGCCTGAAAGCAGAATGTGTTTTCTAAGATTTCTAAAATAAATGTAGGATTATTCAGTTATTAGTTTGCGTGCAAACTTAAAAGGCCTGCAAATAAGGCATACATTTCTGTATGTGATAAAGCAAAGTTTCCATTGTGCCCTTGAACATGAAATTACAAAAATGCTCAGATATACATGAAATCCTACCTCCGTTGTCGTTTGCTGGTTAAAGAAGGTTGAGTAATGGAGGTCTTCACAGGTCTGAAACTATGGTCTGGAATAGTGGTTCCCAACCTGGGGTCCGGGCACCCCTTAGGGGGGGCGGCAAAGATCACAGGGGGTGCGCAAGTCTTTATCTGGTTAGAGGTTGAGGTAAAAAAAACAATGTGCACATGTTAAACAAATTAGGATAATACACTAGAATATATAAGGAATACAAAAGTCTGTATAAAAACTATATATTTTTGTTCTCGCTTAAAATTGGAGGCAGGCTACTTAGTTGGCCAAACCTCTTAACCTGTGGCCCTTGCTGCCATCAGGTCAGCTGCTAGCTGCTATCATCCTCGTTTGTCCTGCCGCCACGGCATCACTATTTTATGAATGAAACATGGTGGAGAAACGTTGCTGATAACTCCTCTATATCAAAAAAGAAAGTAAGGCTCTATCTCGAGAGTAACCTCAACTTCGGTTTCAGGGGGGGCTCAGCTTTTCTTAGACATGAATAGGGGGGGACGCCAAGGAAAAAAGGTTGGACTGGTCTGGAAGACTCCCCCAAACCCCACGACTGCAAACAGGTCAGTCTGATTTCCTCAGGTTCAGGTCTGGTTTATTTAAAGGAAATCTGAGTTTAACCTGCAGGTAAAAGCACAGCCTTAGGTCAGATTAAACTCATGTGAGATCTGATTTAATGAAAACCCTCACGGCAGTGTACACGGCATCAACAACACCGCATAACAAACAGCTCAGCATTGGTTTATCTACACTAGATTCATATTTTAGATAACTTAATCATTTCCACATCGCTAACTTCTCTCAGAGCACCGAGTGAAGCTTTAATCAGGAGAAAAAAACTGAATCTTTGAATCAAATCAGACATATTCTTAGGTTAGTCGATAACTGAGTCGGTAAAATGAAAAAACAATGGAAACAGATATTTCTAATAACATACTCTAGAAGAAGAAACTTTATTTAATAAGCTTTATACTATTCATAAACACAACATGCAACACACCGGAACCCTCCTGGACCTTATTAGTCTGGATATACACTCACCTAAAGGATTATTAGGAACACCTGTTAAATTTCTCCTTAATGCAATTATCTAATCAACCAATCACATGGCCTCTGCTTCAATGCATTTAGGGGTGTCGTCCAGGTCTAGACAATCTCCTGAACTCCAAACTGAATGTCAGAACGGGAAAGAAAGGTGATCTAAGCAACTTTGAGCGTGGCATGGTTGTTGGTGCCAGACCAACTCCTGTTTTCTCCTGTGGGAGAAAATGCCTTGTTGATTTTAGAGGTCAGAGGAGAAATGGCTGAGTGATTCAAGCTGATAGAAGATCAACTTTGTCTCAAATAACCACTCGTTACAACCGAGGTATGCAGCAAAGCATTTGTGAAGCCACAACACGCACAACCTTGAGGCGGATGGGCTACACCAGCAGAAGACCCCACCGAGTACCCCTCATCTCCACTAAAAATAAGAAAATGAGGCTACAATTTGCACGAGCTCACCAAAATTGGACAGTTGAAGTCTGTAAAAATGTTGCCTGGTCTGAGTCTCGATTTCTGTTGAGACATTCAGATGGTAGAGTCAGAATTTGGCGTAAACGGAATGAGAACATGGCTCCGTCATGCCTTGAGACCACTGGGCAGGCTGCTGGTGGTGTAATGGTGTGGGGGATGCTATCCTATCAATATGAGCCAACATTTCTAAAGAATGCTCCCAGCACCTTGTTGAATCAATGCCACAAAGAATTAAGGCAGTTCTGAAGGCGAAAGGGGGTCAAACACGGTATTAGTATGGTGTTCCTAATAATCCTTTAGGTGAGTGTAACTCTAGGCTATGTCAACCTGTGAAGACCTCCAGTAACCAGGCCTGCCTGTCAGTGGTGTTGTAATAACCAAATGTGTGTGCTGGGTGTGTGTGCAGGTGATGGGGCATCACAATGCCCAGTTGGATCCTCTGGGAATCAGCTGTGTGAATTTTGATGATGCGCCGGTGAATACCGGCTTCCAGGACGTCGGTGAGAACGCCAGAACTGAGAAAACAAGCAAACTGCTTCCAGCTTTTGGTGTTAATGTTGCTCTTCCCTCCCCCCCCCCCCTTTCTCTCTCTCCTTCCTCTTTTATACTCTCACCCTGCTGTCGTCAAACCTTGTACTTCGTTTTTCTCCTTGTTTTTGTCTCAAATCCTGTTTCGATGTTGATCTTTTTCTATTTCGGCGTTCCTCTTTTTCTATATCTTCTCTTTCTTTTACTTTCCAAATCTTCCACGCTGTCCTGCTTCTCATCCTCTCGCCTCTCTTCCGGTTATTTTGTTGCATGTCGTTTTTTTTCCTCCTCCCTCCTTCATCCTCTCCTCCATTCCTATCCGTCCTGTCCTCTTCACTCCTCAACCTACACCCCCTCGTCCTGTCTTGGGTGGGCTCTGGGCTGTTGTCACTCCCTGTAGATTCGAGGGCACCATGTGGCCCAGTTGGACCCCCTCGGCATCATGGACGCCGACCTGGACTCGTGTGTCCCCACTGACATTATCACCTCCTCCGACAAGCTGGGTGAGGAGCTGAACCCTTAGAGAAGATCCCGTCTTCCCCCTGTTGTCTCCTGGTCTGCACTTTTACTGATAGTCGGAGGAAGTTTTTTACTGGGCATATTTCTGCAAGCTTCTCTCAAGCTGAAACCTTGTTGTACATCAGGAGAATTTCTTGAACCTTCTCATGTACAATACATGTTTCAAAAACTTTTTCCTGAACTGGAGACTTTTGGAATGTTCTTGTGTACGATGAATTTTTCAGAAACCTTTACCGAAAACTTTCTTCATCAATTAAATGTTCCTGGAACGCTCTCGTATATGATGAATGTTCCTGAAACCTAATCTAACTTATAATCATGTTTTGTTGACGGGAATATTTCATTTCTAGTCTTTTCATACGATAGAAATAATCCTTCTGGAACCATTTCTGAAACCTTCTTGTATACAACAAATGTCTCTAAAACAACTAACTTCCCAAACACCACCTTGTGTTCTTTGAAATGAACTTTCTTGTATACATTGAATGTTTCTTAAACTTTCTTTTTTTTAAACCTCAAAACTGGAACCATCCTCTTTACTGACTATGTGAAATAGTCCCCTTGAAGGACTTTAAGCTTCACTAAAACGCCCTTAGGTAGGTTTGTCGAGAAAGATCCTAATTAGATCAATTGGAGATCTTATTCTTAATACGATTCACTTTAGCAGAAATAGATTTGGCCCTCAGGTGTTGTGGATTTAATCATTTTCCACCTGATTGTAAAGGAACAACAATGACAGAATAAAAAGATTAGCTTTTCTTTTGAGCGATTTTTATATATATATATATATATATATATATATATATATAATTTATTTATTGTTTAAGCGCAAGATATGTTATTTAAGTTATTTTCTTGACAACCCAACCTCACAGTAAGATCTGTTTTGGAGATTTTATTCATAACACATGATCTTGTTGCGCAAATGGATTTTGCACATTAGCACTTTGCTGTCAGCAGCATTTGGATCAGTTGGTGTTGAGCTGTTAGCTTTGTGCTAACTGTGCTAGCTGCTCTGGAATCTGCAGCATCTTTAATCTGATGGTGGAAACCTGCTGCTGCAGTTAGATGTGTGTTAGCTTTCCGTTGTTTGGCTTCTGCTCTGACTCATTAGCGCTCAGCTGCAGCCTCGTTAGCTCTCAGCTGCAGCCTCGTTAGCTTGTTGTATCAGTACCTTGCGGCTTGTTTCTGTTGGCTCATCGCTCCTACAGACAACAAGCGTCCGTGCCTGAAAAGTGAAGCCAATGCGGAAGTGCCTTAAACCTGCATTCTATCTAATTTCCAGCAGGGGGTGACTCCACTGGCTCCAAAAAAAAAGTCGACGGCCAAAATGCAAACTCTTGGCTTCAAAACGTCTGTCCACAAACCAATGGGTGACATCATCGACGCCATGTCCATTTTTTATGTAAAGTCTATGAGAGACACTAAGGTTTTGGACCAGCTCGGCTCTTGGTCACCACTGTCTTTAAATGGGAATCTTAATATTGATTCTGCTAAATATCAACTTGTATCATGTCTTGCCTACCCATGTCAGGCACAATTTATCTCCAATTCATCAATTTCTGGTAGAAACCGAGGCGTATTTGCTATTTAGGGTGAATTCATGTTGAATGTGGTGGTGTCGGTAGAGAATGAGGTGCTTTTATCTAAGAAAATATTAAGAGCAGAGAAGTGTTTCCTTCTTATGTGACAAGGTGATAAACATGTTTCCTGCTGCACTCAATGATGCAAGTCGTTTTCAGACTTTTGTTCAAATCTATTTTACATATATGTTAACAAACCAAGGAGGGAACAAATCCCACTTTGCAGAAAAGTCTTTGGCTGAACTGATGTGGAACCAGTGATAGGGGTCAAAGGTGGTGGTGTTGTTTGTTGGTAACTTCTGTCTAGGACTAAGTCAGGAACTAAGAGAGAAGTTAACTGCTAACCTGCTAATCCGACTGAGTAGTGATTGTGTTTAACCTCATTGGTTAGTCTGACTTGGTGTTTAGGTTAGTCCTTTTCTGTTTGGGAGGCAGTTTCAGTTGAAACAGACTCTGTGGTCGAGGTCATTAGGAGTTAATTTAACGTTTGTCGTGTTGTTATTTCTGTAAACGTGTTGCTTCAAACGTGTCAGAAACACTTTAACACATTTTTGTGGCCGTCAAGGTGACATCCTTGTTCTTAATCCCAGCTAAACTTTTATTATTTTTCCAACCGGGGAAACAGGCGTTAATTTGAGTGTCTGAAACAAATTCGTAGATGTGCATTGATTCAAAGCTCTAAGACCAGACTGACTGAATGATTAGGTAACTTATATTTTCCTGTTATCAGATTTTTCTGGACAGTATGATGACAGAAGGAAACTCTTGATTTTTTTTAAATTAGTTTTGTTGTCTTATTAGATGGGATAACTCTGTAGTATTAAAGCTGTGACCTGGTCAGTCTCTACGGTCTTCCTTCAAGCTCTCTTGGCTAACTAACTGCTAATTAGCTTTATCTAACTCTACTCTGTCTGCTTTTACTGCACTAAAACGTCTGGCACACCATCTGACGTCAGCACTGTTCAGTCCCTCACATTCAAAACACTATTTACACCTTTTTACACAAAATGATTGAATAGTGCTCAAACTAACACTGTGACAGGGACAGATTGTGAAACATGTTTTTGAGATCAGACACACTGGTTTGAGTGCAAAGTGTTTAAAAACTGAGGGCGTCAGCGTTGAGTTCAGGAATTAGTCGCCTCCCTGCTGCGGTGAAGGTGACCTGTGCAGAATGGCTTCCTATTTGGGAACGGCCTCAGTGTGGGTTGGTTGTGGTATGGCTTCTGTATCCTCAGCATGGTGTGCATCCCTCGTTCTCCACCACTTGACTCTAAAATCACCAAACCTCTGGACCTTTTTTCAAACAAATAAAAGGTGGTGGAGACATTGAGATGCCGGGGCAGGAGTTGTGCTCTGTTTTAGCTGTAGACGGTTGTGGCGGTGGTGTAAAATGGCCGTGGGTGTCTGGTTTATAAGCAGGTCGTAGGTCACTAACTGTGTCCGGGTATTTCTTCCTTTGCTGCCACCTGCTGGCGACCCTTCCAGACATGGCTGTGTTCAACGAGAGGCTGAGAATCCTAACGGTAGGAGGTACGAGAAACCACAAGGCTGGTGTGTCACTGCCCAGTGCTGTGAAGCCAGTAGTTTCATCTTTAGTGAAATGTTTTAGTGTGCACGTCACGTCTACAGGAAGTCAGGAATCTGTTTCTGACATCCTGATTTCTTGTAACGTTCGCTGCACCAGAGAATGGGAAAGAAAAGAGATATTTAATTTGGTTCACTGTCTTTGCTTTTATCAAACTTGTTTCTACAGTTAATGAAGGTAACCTCCAATATCTTTGGACTTTGGGGAACCACAGTCACCACTGCCAAGCTGCTTTTTCATAATATTAAAAACTACTCAACATTAAAATAAGGACATGAAAAATAGACTACACAGACGATTTATGTTGTTTTTACAAATGTGTACAAATATTAATTTGGCATACATAACTTCAACATTTATTTTATCAGAACATTTTTCAGAAGTCTGTGTTGTCATTATTATACAATAAGAAACTGATCCAGGGACGCACTGATGCAACAACACAGAATACAGTATACTACACTGTATTTATTTAAAGCTATAGTGCGCAGTTTCTGTCTCCCCCATGAGGAATTCTAAGTAATGACAACAAAACTGTTGGCGCAGCCACATGATACAAGCCATACGTTATCACGCATTACCCCCACCACTCCTCCACTAATAATAGCCAAGGTGGCCACGGAGAATTAAAAAAACATGGACTCCTCAGAAGAGGTAATTATCTTCGCTTGATTTCCTGAGCGCAAATGTCGCCGGACGACATTAGTTTCTGAACATAGCCATACTGAGAAATACAGAGAGAGTTGTGTGGAGCTGATAGTCTGAATTAGCTTCGTATCAACTCATTTGGCAATGGCCTGAATGTAACAGACGTTCTAAAATAAAAACGTTACGCACTAAAGCTTTAATATGGATCAGTGACATCATGGCGGAGATCATCATATCATGGCCCGATATCATCAATATCACTTCCGATACCAATCAGTGCATTCCTAAATTGATCATGTGCTGGTAAATGGAAATGTCTCTGCAGCAGGAATATAAGAACTGATGTATTGATAAGTAACTTAAACAAAAAAAATCAAATCATGTACATTAAAGTATTTTATTTAACCGGGAAAGCTTCGACAAGTTTTAAAAGTCTCCTAGCTGAGACAGACAGCAAGTTATAGGCAAACAAGATCACAAAATCATTTCTAATACAACTATATAAAAGATTTCATCCTAAAACAACTGAAACTGCACCTTAAAACAACCCAGGAGCTGTTACCTCTGATGTATTCATAACATGAGACAAACACATGATGATTCTAAAATACCCCAAAACATCTTCAACCCGAGGAGAGTGCACAAAAGTTTTCAATTCAACAGACTCACTGTTCTTTACTCCTGTGGAAAGATTGTGTTTATTTGATATCAGACAGTGAACCACAGTGAAATATCCATTTGATGCCTCAGTACACAGGAAACATTCAGAGGAAATTCACACAATTTTCAAAACATAACCAGTTAAATGTACAGCATGAAGAATTGTTGATGCCTCAGTCCCTCCTGAATGTCTCCTGTGTTCGGTTAGTTAGCTTTGTTAGCTTCTAGCTGCTGCTAGCTCCCTGCTCCGTCCAGTAAACAGTAGAACAGTTTGTAGAGTCCTCTGATAGATGAGTTATCTCTCAGAAAAGAGTTCACTAGGTGACGTCAGGAAATGATTCTAAACTGTAGCCACAAAAGGATGAAAGTTGAGGTTCAGGTAAAACATTCTGCGCTTAACACTTCTAACATGTTCTAGACCTGAAGGCAAATAAATCATAAAGCCATAATACTGCATTCATTATTTCCACTGAACAATATTCACGTTTAGTATTTTAATTTTTGTGTTGGCAAGAAGGAGCGGCACTTTTAAATTGTAACAGACACATTTTATGCACCAAAAATAACTGCAAGATCTATGGAAAAAAAAAAAAAAATAGATGTGTGTGTGTGTGTATATCTATCTATCTATCTATCTATCTATCTATCTATCTTTCTATATATATATATATATATATATATATATATATATATATATATATATATATATATATATATATATATATATGATGACACAATCTACTGTATGTAATTCCAAGGTGCATACACCACAAAATGTTATAAAATGAAGAATAAACCAAAAATAAGTTGTTATGACTAGAGCGAACCACAACGATTAATCAGTTAGTATAACCCCAACTATTTTGATAATCGATTTGAGTCATTTTCAAAGAAAGAAAAGTCCAAATTCTTTGACTCCAGCTTCATAAATGTGAATATTTTCTAGTTTCTTGACTCCTATGAATTTAAACTAAATGTCTTTTGAGTTGTGGACAGAACAAGTAAAGACATTTTAGGACTTTATGTTGGGCTTTGTGAAACGCTGACATTTTTTACTTTTTACTGACATTTTTAAGACCAAACAACTCATCGATTAATCAAGGAAATAATCGACAGATTAATCAACAATCCAAATAATGGTTTGTTGCAACCCTAGTTATGGCGAAATATCTCTGTCCTTGACGTCAGGAGGAGAATTGAATTAATGAGTGCTGTTATTACAGTTTCAGCAGCTCTTCAGTTACTTTAAAACGCATTTTGTGGCCATAAGTTTGAAAATAATTTTCTCCACGTCCCGTCACTGCAACACTGACTGAAATGTTCCTCTTAGTGCTGAATTTCCCACAGGTGTATTTCATTCTAAAAAATGTCAGTGCTTAGTTATAGTGGAAAACAATTGTGATAAATAAAGTGAAAGAAAAATGTTACTGCCAAAATATAGAAATATTTCAATAAGAATATTTGCTATTTCTGTATTTTGTCCAGAACACAACAAAAAAACCTCTCTAATCACAATTTGGTTTGGGTGAAAAACAATATAAAATGAATTAAAAGCAAGTGGAAAATGTTCAGCCTTTGTTATTTAGCAGTGGTAGCTTGTATGATGTTTCTGGATTTCTTTCTTACTTTAATCTCTTTCAGCTCTTTTCTCTGTTTTCTGTTTTGCTCCCATATTACGGGCTTTTCTGCAGTTGTGTTTCTGTTGTGTCTCTCAGTGTGTTTTATAAACTAGGAAGATATCAGCTGTTACTAACAGAACTGTAGTTCTAATATAGTGTGATGCTCTATACATCATCTGGCAGCCTCCAGAGAACTGACAGTGTTATCAGTCAGACTTAACTCCTGCAGAAGATGTTATTGTTTTCAGCTCAGGGCTGAACTCATTGCCAGCTCATGTCAGCGTCAATGACGCATATTAAAGCAGTTGGACTTTTTTTGGCATGCCAACAGTAGAAATGTGGTGCTGAGCCCTGCAGCTGTGAATCTGTCCTCATGTGAAACTACAGTAAATTATGTGTTGTGTTTCAGAGTCAGACTTCCTGTCACAGTTTAGTGTCGGCTGCAGACGGAGGGGTAAACATCAGAAACCTGTCAGTTTGTGTCTGTAGAGCTGTTTGCTAAAACATGTTTTCACAGAGAAGAAGAGTGTCGTCCAGTATTATATTTCCTCTCCTCCCTGACTGCCTCCCCCCTCGCTGGAGGAGGCAAGGAAAGGTAGTGAGGAAAGTGAATGAGAGGCTGAGCAGTGACCCGTCTTCCTGCTGTCTTCAGAGAGACTCTGCTGCTTGATTGGCCAGCTTGGCTGTCAGTCGTGTGATTGGTTTGTGACTGCAGTGCTTCTGAGTTCTATAACCAGTGTCGGCTCACTGATTGGCTGAATGAGCTGTCAGTCTGCCCAGTTCAGCCCTCTTTGGCAGTTTTGAGTTAGAAAACGTTAAAGGTGGTCTCGTGGGATTTAAAGATCATTTAAAGTACATGGAGGGATTCCCCCCCCCCCCAACACGCACACACAAAAATACCTTCTACTTTCTCTCTCCATCTTTCCTCTCTCCTCCATAACACATTCTCTACTAACTGTCCCATCATCAGTTTGAAGTTACAAAATAACCCATAACCCCAACCCCAGCATGTTACTCATCTTCATCACGCTGTCATGAACATGATTATTATTCTATTAATTTCAGTACTGTCAAAAACTGTAAAGCTCTACAAATGTCATTGTAACCTGTTAAAAACAATACATATAAATCCATGCCACAATAAAAAAGGGAAACTTTAAATTAGGTTATTTTACAGCAAAAAAAAAAAGAGATCTTGTCAGAGCTCTCTGCAGGACAAACGCTAAATATCCTTTTAATATATCTTTGACATTTTTCTTGTTAATTATACAACAACCATGGGCATGATTTAGGTATACCCCTACCACTTATCTGATTACCCAAAATTGTCCCCACCCCTAATTTAATATTAATTGCATATGCACCTCCAGTTATTGTGACTTGTAAAAAGTTTGGACTGCAGTGTGGGGTCTTTCCTCCGCTGGCTCTGTGTTGCTGTGTGTGCTTCCCACTGAAAAGCTTGGGGAATTGGCTGGGAACTACACTTAATAATCGGAGGTGGTGAAGTTAACATTTGTGTGGACAATAAGCCACACAACGGTGAGATTTAGGCCTGTTTTCTGTTAGTTTCGGTTTTCCACCTCTGATAAAGAGCAACGTTCAGCCACTTCTCTAAACTTTGTCTCGTCAGAGAGAGTCCCAAACAGGGTCCTGTGTCTGTCAGACTAATGTCAGCAGAGCAATAACATAAAGCACAGCGGACTGTAGGACAGGTGGATTTCTTCTTTTTTTTTTTTTTTTTTTCGATAGTGACTTTATTCTCATTAAATTACGATTTTTTTCTTGACTTCTCAAAGAACACAAATATTGTTATGAATAAATAAATATGTATATCAGGGTTCATACGTTTTGAAAAAACCTGGAAAAGTTATGGAATATAAAAAATGCAAATTCCAGGCCTGGAAATGTTTTGGAAACATAAAAAGACCCAGAAAGTTTTGGAACAGTCATGGATTTTTTTCTTTTCTTTTTTTTTTAACACAACATAATAATATGTGATTAATAAATGTATTTTCACGTCGTCCTAACCTCAACGTTCTATTCAGGGCGCGTTATTACAAATCCCACTATGAACCACATAAATTGTCATTCATTTTATTGTTAAACCTCTGAGGGTAAACTTTAACACTGATTTTTATTCTTATTGTATAATGTCGACTGACATTTTCAGAAATACATAGTCATGGAAAATTGCCGAAAAGTCATGAAAAAGTATTGGTTAAAATGCGTATGAACCCTGGTATATGTAAACAATTAAAAAAAAAAAAAAAGCATGAGCTATTACACTCCAGGAGTTTATAAATGAATGAAATAATAATTAATGTGAACAGGTGCCACATGCACATTAATGATGTTACTTCCCCAAACAAAAGACGCAAAAGAGGAGGGAAGAGCCTTACAAATACAAATTCAGCAGAATGCAGGAAATGAAGTGTTTGATGCTCGACATTTCCTGGGGTAGGAGGACCCACAGACCCCCCCCCCCCACACACACACACACACACACTTAATTTGTGTCCAAGGAATTTTCATGAAAGTTAAAAGGTTGTTCCCTCCCTGGTCCCCAAACTACATCCACATTTGGTTCTTTAGAGTATTTGTAGCAGCAGGTGTGTGTGTGTGTGTGTGTTCATGGTGATGAAGGAAGATGTCACCCAGTGCAACAGTGTGGCTCATTGATGTGTTTTTATGGCACAGAGGAAGAAGATATATATCCGGCTGTGATACACACACACATTACTTGTTAGTAGATACATTCACTGCTGGTTTGAGTCTGAACATGAAGAAGAAATACAAAAATATAAGCAGACTGATCCTCACTCCATCCTGCTTGTTGTAAAACCACTCAAACTTCTGTTTCTGCTGCTCTGTCCTCTTCTTTCTTCTCCGCAATTTTGTCTGTCTGTGGTTTGGAACAATATCTGGCTGTTGCTGTTTATTCTCCATATTGTGTTAATAATGCATATTCATTCATTACTAACTCAAATATGCACGTTTTCATTTGCCGTAGCCTGTTTGTCTGTCTGTCCATCTCTTTGGTGTCCCCTCTGTCCGTCCTGCAACCTTTTCTCACCTCCTTCCCTGTTTTTTTTTCCCCTCCTCCCTCCCCTTCTGTCCTGTGGTGTGTCATGGGACATGTAGGCTTCTATGGTCTGGATGAGTCCGACCTGGACAAGGTGTTCCGGCTGCCCACCACCACCTTCATCGGAGGCTCAGAGAGTGCCCTGCCACTGAAGGAGATCATCCGCCGACTGGAGGTAAACACAGACACACGGGTCCATTTAAACCAGCTGTGAATATCACTGGTGAGGTTTTTGTAACCTCTAACTCGAGTCGGAGTCGGAACATTTGCGTAGAAGATGCTACCTGTACAGGTGATACTCCTCTCCCTCTGTTGGTCAGATGGCGTACTGTCAGCACATCGGTGTGGAGTTCATGTTCATCAACGACCTGGAGCAGTGTCAGTGGATCAGACAGAAGTTCGAGACTCCAGGAGTGATGCAGTTCACTCTGGAGGAGAAGAGGACACTGCTGGCCCGCATGGTCCGCTCCACCAGGTAAACACCACAACACAACACACCCCTCCATCTACCTCCATTTAGGGATGTCACCATACCAGAAATTTCAAAGTCAATACCAATAACAGTGAAATTCCACGATTCTCGAAACCCAATTCGATACCGCCGTAAAAAACAAAACAATCCCATGTACTCCTTTTTATAATGTGTATTTCAAGATGAGGATAACAAGGATAACACTTAATTTTTTTAAGTTTCAACTTTCTGTCACTGTTAGGAAGGAGGGCGTGATTAAAGTGCTGACACACCAGGAGACTTTGGGGTCACCTCACGTCTCCTGTGTCTTGGCTAAAAAGTTGCACTTGAACACACCGCAAAGGCTACAGTCGACGGCCAACTCGCACGTATCAGCAGCAGACTAGAACACTTGTAGGCGTATCTGCTGCCCCCTTCAGGTCCGGAGGAAATGCATCTCCCGGTACCTGTGCTACTGTAGAAAAATGTTTTCAGAATTTTGGCATTGACTTGATACTAAAGTATCAGTTTTCGTGACATCCCTACCTCCATCTACCACTCCTGTTGGTGATGAAGTGGATGATGATGATGATGAAATGTGTATGCACAGGTCTGTGAGGGGAGTCTGCAGAGTCTAGAGGAAGCAAAACTGTCTGTATGAACCTATGATTAAAAGTGAGCATTATCTGTTGTAATATTTTTTTTTTTGCGTGTGTGCGCAGGTTTGAGGAGTTCCTGCAGAAGAAGTGGTCTGCAGAGAAACGTTTTGGTCTGGAGGGCTGCGAGTCTCTGATCCCGGCTCTGAAAACCATCATCGATAAATCCTCTGAGAACGGGGTGGAAAACGTCATCATGGGCATGCCTCACAGGTATCGCACACTTATATGCTGTATTTACAGTGTTTTATACACACACACACACACACACTTTATATCCTCCCTGTCTCGTTGTTTGTACACTCACCACTTTCTTCTTTCAGGGGTCGTCTTAATGTTTTGGCTAACGTGATCCGTAAAGAGTTGGAACAGATTTTCTGTCAGTTTGACTCTAAACTGGAAGCTGCCGATGAGGTAATTTAACTGCTTTAGTACCATTACTGCTGTTATTACAAGTTACTGCATACAGTAAATACCGTTTATAGAGAGAACTGGACCTGCAGGCAGGTAAACTGGGGTACAAGCACCCAGGGCACTCTGACTCAGGACAACCAGATAAGCAGACTGGACTGTTCATTTAATACCTCATAAATCAAATTAATTATCACATTTATGCAAAAATTATATAAAAATCTAGTATGTTCTAGTATTCAATCTAGTATTGCCATGAATTAGTCCTGCTTAAAGGACAATTCCGGCGCAAAATGAACCTAGGGGTTAATAACGTGTGTACCGAGTCGACCGTTCTCTGGGATCTGTTTTCATGCTAATCGAATGTGCCTCTAGCTTGAAACAAGCTAGCGACGAACGCTGTGCAACCAGTAACATAGCTCAAATACAGCGTTCTTCGTTCAACTGGTCACACTACTGTCTTTATAATCTATGTTTGTAATAAACTGTCTGTACACCAATGCTTCGGTTTACATGTAGGATCCCTCATTATGCTACCGTTGAAGTGTGGTGCTATTTTGAGCCTTGTTAGTGGTGTACAAATGGCGATTTACCCTCTGTCCCGAAGGCTAGCGTATTAAGCTAATCACCGGTTTGCGCTAGCTTGTTTCAAGCTAGAGACACATTCGATTAGCATGAAAACAGATCCCAGAGAACAGTCGACTCGGTACACACATATGTTATTAACCCCTAGGTTCATTTTGCGCCGGAATTGTCCTTTAATGTTAACATTATACACAATTGTCTAAGCGGATATATAGTTTTTTTCATATTGCCTGACCCTGTGCTCCCATTACTGCTGCTGTCATGTACCACCACTACCAAAAATTATCGTTTATGTTATCTATTTATCAAAAGTAAATACTTTTGACTTGTATATTATTATTATTATTAGATTTTACTCTGAACTATCTCTCATATCAGCCTCAAACATTCTCCATTAGTTCTTAATTTGTGAACTGCCATATGTAAGTATTTTCCAATGTTACCACTATATGGGTGCACAAAGTCACATACAGACTGTATATCATAGCTTTGCCTTCTATTTGTCTTGCAGTATGTGTTGTTGAAGCTGTATATGGAAAGATTAAGGGGCATTATGGTGTTGTATCTGTGCTTGAGCCGGTCATAGTCCCAGCATTGTTGTTGGGAATCAAAACCAGCACTAATGCACTGCAGAGGACGTTTGTAATGTTATTCCAGCATAGGACGTTATTGGTCCTCTACAGTCTGTAGTGACATCTGCTGTGTTTCTCCTCCTCAGGGCTCTGGAGATGTGAAGTACCATCTGGGAATGTACCATCGTCGTATCAACCGTGTGACAGACAGGAACATCACCTTGTCTCTGATGGCGAACCCGTCTCACCTGGAAGCCGTGGACCCCGTGGTGCAGGGAAAGACCAAGGCAGAGCAGTTCTACTGTGGAGACAACGACGGCAACCGGGTGAGACTGAGACACAGCAGCAAAACACTCACACAGCAGCGTTTTACTCCAGCAGTGTGTCAACCAATAACACAGAGTTAGACACATACATTGCGATTGTTATGCATATCTCTGGCTTTAGACGGCTAACGGGCACCACAACTCTGGCAGGGACACCACAACTCGACAAAAGAACATATGATGGAAAACACACTTAATTATAATAGAATACACGGTGTAACATAAGATGGAAAATAAAACCCACTGAATGATAATAATAAAGTTAAAAATATTTAAATCAGTATCCATATTTGCAGCATGCACATATACTGTACATCAATAAACACTGCAGCAGTATCAAAAGGGCTCCATTGTCTTCTACTCTGTTTCTTATCGTTTCTACATCAGTGGTGGAGATTTAATTTGATAAGACGAAAATTCTGAAAGTATTTGGCCTCGAGTGCACTCTCAAAATATTGGTGCCCAGATCTTTGAGGCTATAAATAAACAACAGAACCTACTTTTCTGACACAGACTCAGCACGGGTCTTGATTACATCGAAATAAGCAATTTTTTCAGCTACCACAGAACGTCTTCCAGAGGGTGTGACCTAACCGTGGAATAAGAACCCATAATGTGTTTCTTAGAATGATGTGTCTAAAGAATGATGACACAGATCTGTTGTGTTTGGGACATTTTACACAGACTCTGTTTCTAAATGAGCTTTGACATTTCTGAATCACTTACCTGCTGACAGATATTCTGATGCCGACATATCTGTGGTAAGATCAGCAGCAATTATAAATGAGTTGGGCTTCAGACTCTACAAACTGCGCTCCAGGCATTTTATCATGGGGCAAAACAAAATTAAAAGCCTTAAAAGAAGCTCTCTATGATATAAGATCATGCAGCAAAACACTGACCAAAGGATGACTCTACCACAAAAAACACTGAATGGCAGGTCTTACTTACTACACTTAAACTCCTGGATTCATTTTCTCATCCGAAGCTGAAGCAACGCGCTCACAACAACACACACTTTGAGTTATTTTGACGCAGCAGCATGCTGTTTGTGTGTTCAGGTGATGTCCATCCTGCTCCACGGAGACGCAGCGTTCGCAGGTCAGGGTATCGTCTACGAAACCTTCCACCTGTCTGACCTGCCGTCGTACACCACGCACGGCACCATTCACGTCGTCGCCAACAACCAGGTAACGCACACAAGCATAAAACACGCGCGCACGGTGATGAACAGTCTGACAGATGACTGAGCTGGAACCTCTCGTCTCTAGATCGGCTTCACCACAGATCCTCGCATGGCTCGCTCGTCTCCGTACCCGACCGACGTGGCCCGGGTCGTCAACGCTCCCATCTTCCACGTCAACGCCGATGACCCCGAGGCCGTCATCTACGTCTGTAAGGTGGCTGCTGAGTGGAGGGCCACGTTCCACAAAGACGTGGTGGTCGACCTGGTAAGTTTTCATCCGTCATGTTGTGGTTCATACTCTACAGCGGCGTGTGACTGTAAGACTGTAAGACACTTTGTGTGTGTGTGTAGGTGTGTTACCGTCGGATGGGTCACAACGAGATGGACGAGCCGATGTTCACTCAGCCGCTGATGTACAAACAGATCAAAAAGCAGAAGCCGGTTCTGCAGAAATATGCCGAGAAACTGATCGCAGAGGGAGCAGTGAGCCGGCAGGAGTACGAGGTAACGACACACGTCTTCTTATTCTTGAGTTAGCCTTTTCCTGAGTTTCCCAGGATGCCACATTTCAGAGTAAGAGCAGGAACATTTTGCTTCCAGCTGTTGGTTTCACTGCAGTTGAAAGTGAAACATTTCATCAAAGAGCAGCAAGACCTTAAGTTCATGACAACCACATCTTGTTTGTATTTACTGTTGTAAACACTGATGTTTGAATGGATGTAACTGTTCGGTCTCTTGACTGCTGCTCTTTTCTTTTTTTTTTATCTGGACTAGTTGGGACATCACACTACATTACACCTTAATAAACATTGTAAGAAATGGCTGTCCCTTGTCCTGTTACTACAACTGTTAGTGTATAAAGCTGGACACAAGTTCTGTGTTTGACAACTCAGCGATGTTCAGCAGTTCACATTCCACCACGATAGTTCCCGGGATATCGGAAAGTCTTAAAATGGCTCCTTGTTTGTACGGTGCACAGAGTGACGTTCATGTTTGTCCAGTCTAGTTATGTAGCATTCTGGAAAATGAAATATTGTTGTGAAGACTGAGTGAACTCTCTGTCTCTTTCTTTTTGATATCTGTGTCTGTGTTTGCAGGAGGAGATTGCCAAATATGATAAGATCTGTGAGGAGGCGTACAATCGCTCTAAAGATGAGAAGATCCTCCACATCAAGCACTGGCTGGACTCCCCCTGGCCTGGTGAGGGAGGAGAAAGATGGATGTGTTTATGTCACTGCGTTTACTGGGATGTATGTTTGTGGAGTTTAATTATAGAAGATTCAGAACAGGATGTAAAAACTGAAAACAAACCTGAATAGTTCATCCCAGGTAAAGTCTCGTTAGTGTTGAGATCTGGAGCCTGTTTCACTGATTCTGCATTGTGAAATCATTTCCTCTCAGATTATTTGTGAACATGTTTTACTCATCGAAACAAACACCGTACTTGCAAGTTATTTCTGAGCATGTGAGAGCCCTGAAGGACGGTGTGTAAGCAGTGCTCACAGGTCCCTGGTCTCAGGTCCGGGTGCGGATCTGGTCTCACTTCCTGGTTCTCTGTCAGGTTGTTGACGTGTTGAACTGTCATCGTCTTCAGGTTTTTTCACCCTGGACGGACAGCCAAAGTCCATGAGCTGCCCCTCCACCGGTCTGACTGAAGAAAACCTGAACCACATCGGAGTTGTGGCCTCGTCCGTCCCAGTGGAGGACTTCACCATCCACGGAGGTATCAGTATTAACAGCATTTTAACCAGATATCTGTCTCGTCCATTTCACTTTCTTCAGAGAAATTACAGATTAATTACCAAACAACTCATAAGGACCTTAAATTTCAGTATTTACTTTCCCCAAAACTTTATTTTCTGACATTTCCACACACAAAAAACATGAGCAATCTCTGTGAAATGAACCAAACTCTCCAAAATTTCTGACCCCTGTGTAATAAAAAAACAAATCATATTTTTCTTGGAGAATTCCCTCCACGTCCCTGAATCAGTGGATCAGCTGTCATGTTTTTAAACACTTACACCACCAATTTGCCACCCATTGTATTTAGGTATACAGGACAAATTATTTCCAAATGTTCTCTACAATAACACAAAGATATAAAACCTGATGTAAAAAAGAAAGTTTGCTCCTGACAACTTGCTTTTTATAATCAGTTAATCATATAAAATCATATAAACGGTGACAGAAGATGCATCCTGATTGGATTCAGTCACTCGGCGTATTTGAGCGTTATTTGTTGTTTTCAGGTCTGAGTCGTATCCTGAAGAGCCGAGCCGAGATGGTTCGTAACCGGACGGTGGACTGGGCTCTGGGGGAGTACATGGCCTTCGGATCGCTGCTGAAGGAGGGAATTCACATCCGACTGTCAGGACAGGACGTGGAGCGTGGCACGTTCAGGTAAACAACCCATGACTTTAGTTGTGTCCATTGTCTCCGGTTCTGCCTTTGTACTGCATCATGAACGTTCATATTTTAGTTACATTGGTATTTTCAAAATCCTGCAGTGTTCCCAGTGTCGAGCTTTTAAGCTGCAGCGACCAAACACTGCATCGCTGTATTTTCCTCCGTGGTGTATTTGCTCAGAAATGTTTGTGCGGTCGGTTCTCCATCAGATTGTTTACCGTTGCTTCCTTGACTTCTAAATTCAGCAGCAGGAGCGCAGAGCCGGCAGCCTTTTGTTTCCACCACGACAAACGATATTGGCTTGGTTTCTCGTTTTTACAGGATCCTTTTTTTTATTATTAGTACATATTTTCTTGTTATTACTACTATTATTATTCCATTTTAACAAGAAACGTTATCTTATGTAACAAAATCTAACTTTTGTATTATTAACATGAATCTGAAGTAACTAAAGCTGTCACAGTGGATAGTGAAGCAAAGGTATAAAGTAGCAGAATACCCAAATACTCAAATAAAGTACCTCAAAATAGGCTCATTATGGCGTTATAGGTTTGTTTGTTGTTAATTTGAAAAGATCAAGAGATTGTAGCAAAATGTTGTGATTTGTAAAACACAGTGGAAAACCTGGGAGAGCGTGCGCCCCGTGTACGGAGGCTCAGTCCTCGTCGCAGCAGCCGAGGGTTCAATTCCAACATGCGGCCCTTTGCTGCATGTCATTCCCCCTCTCGCTCCCCTTTCATGCCCAAAACTGTACTATCAAATAAAGGCCTAAAATGCCAATCTTTAAGTTCACATAGTGGGAAAAGATCTCAGAGACTAAAGCTGTTTGTCCTCTTCCAGCCACCGTCATCATGTCCTCCATGACCAGAACGTGGATAAGAGGACCTGCATTCCCATGAACCACCTCTCTCCGGACCAGGCGCCGTACACCGTCTGCAACAGCTCGCTGTCCGAGTATGGAGTACTCGGTGAGTCCATCACTCTGCTGCTGCTGCTTCTGTTTCTTCTGAACTGCAGATAAACGTCATCTATTTTTGTTCTGTAGACTTTGAGTTGGTTTCTTCTAATCTCAAGTGCTAATGTTCTGTCTGTCTGCAGGCTTTGAGTTGGGCTTTGCGATGGCGAGTCCCAACGCTCTGATCCTGTGGGAGGCTCAGTTCGGAGACTTCCACAACACGGCTCAGTGCATCATCGATCAGTTCATCTGTCCCGGTCAGGCCAAGTGGGTCAGACAGAACGGCATCGTGCTGCTGCTGCCGCACGGCATGGAGGGCATGGTGAGGAAACACACACACACACACACACACACACACACACACACACACACACACACACACACAGCTGTGTTTCTAGGGTATCACATTATATCTCGGACTATATAACTATCTCTGACTTTATTAAGACATAATAATAATAATAATATTGAATGTTATTTATGAAGTGATTCACACAACCAGGATTAAAAATGATTTATGAATGTATAAGACGAGGAAGCTTTTAAACTTCTTTTAAAACCGTCAGAATCAGGCTTATTGCCAGTTTTTCACATAGAAGTACTATGACTTCGAAAGTCAAGAATCTTTAAAAGTACAGGAAAAAAAAAAGTAAATATATCTGTTATTAAAATGAAAAGAGCAGTACAGCGTTTGAACTCAAAAGGACGGAGTCTGTGTCTGAAATAACGAATGAAAGACATTTGATCTTTGAGCAAAGTGTAAAGAAAGATAGCTGACGACATTGTCGAATTGTGTGATGGAATACAGTTTTCTTGACGTCTATAAAATACAAAGATAAAGTTGTAATATTTGTACTCGATTTAAATCAAAGTATCCTCGTTCCAGTGACTCAGTGATAGGAACAGCTCCACCTGGTGGAGATGTAAGAGGAGTGCATTCACTTGTTTGAGGTTGTTTAATAATTTAAGTGTGACTGACTGTTTTCCGTTTGTGTGTCTGCAGGGCCCAGAACATTCTTCAGCTCGTCCAGAGAGATTCCTCCAGATGTGCAACGATGACCCCGACGTCATGCCGGTAAAACTCCAGCTGTTTTGGCTTCTGAGCACTTTGTAATAACAAATCGCTTTTCTACCAATTAGAGCAGGAAACACCCACATCCAGACGTCAGGTTATTTTTTAAAGTTAGGGTCCGCACAAGGAAAACAGTCAGCTCCTCAATATATTGCTCCTCTGTAAGGAGATGAACAGTTCACTGTTTAGAAGAGCGTGTGACTTTTTCATATTTTATACCTTATCGTTTAACCTACAATGTCATTTATCTTGGGATCTGCACTGTAGGTTGAAAATAATCGCCTGGCCTAATTTATTCATGCCGGTATGTTGGATTTGTCCGACCTACTGTATATTCTAAGAATGCTTTATTCTTAATGTTGCCACTGGACATCATTATTTTATTGTTAGTAGTATTTGTTTGAATTATTCAGGGTTTTATTTTTATTCTATCTGGATTCAGATCAGATCACAATCACAATATCAATATCAGTTTTATTAGATTTCTAAGGGCAGCATTGATAAACCTTTTTCACTAATCTTTTTCTTCTAATGGTTCTTATCATTTTCTCTGTTAACATTCCTCAGAAAACCACACTAGGAACAGGAAGCCGACACAGCCATCTAAAACTAATTCTTCTTTTTCTCTCAGCCACTCTCAGAGGACTTTGCGGTGCGTCAGCTCTACGACTGTAACTGGATCGTGGTGAACTGTTCCAACCCTGGAAACTACTTCCATGTTCTCAGACGCCAGATCCTCCTCCCATACAGGAAGCCTGTGAGAGACAGACACACACACACACACACACACACTTTATTTTCCAAATGAAGATAAATGAAAATGAAACAAGACACATAATCTACAATGGAATGCTAATAAGAATAATAATACTGGTGTCATACAATCCGGTATTTACTTTGTAACTAAGTGCATTTACTAGTGTAGTACTGTACTTAAGTACAATTTTGAGTTGCTTGTACTTTACTTGAGTATTTCCATTTTCTGCTACTTAATACTTCTACTTCACTACATCTCAGAGGGGAATATTTTACTTTTCACTACACTAACATTTTAGCTTTAGAGCTACGGTAGGTAGAAAGCAAAAAATGCCAGAATTCCAAGTAGAGTGAGACCTCTTCCTG
>NC_135859.1:12716305-12816305 GCF_031162955.1 Sander vitreus | reverse complement strand
GTGTACTGTCACTTTGTCACACAAACATGAGAGAACATTAAAGATTAAATCTGTCGGATTTAAATGTTGACAGTGTATTGATTATAATTTCCATTATTCACTTCATCATTAGATCTATAAAATTCAGAACATGTAAAAAAACTCAAAGATATTCAGCTTACGTATATATATATATATATATATATATATATATACACACAGTATATAGCAGAGAATTATTAGTTGTATCAGAATTGTTTATTTTTCTGCAGTGACTAATTGTTTTAAAGAAATTGTCACTGTGACCTGTTGTACCAGTAAACCAGCACTGCAGTATGTACAGTGTGTATTTTATGGTATCAGTATGTAGTATTACAGTGCAGGCAGCAGATGCAGTGTACTGATTACTAAATATATGCATACTAATTTGTTAAAATTATGTGTAATATGGAGTTGGAGTACACTTGAGTACTACTACAATACAGACATCATCTGCCATAGGAGTACTCCGTGTGCAGTATCAGTACTGTGTGTAATGTGTTCAGTAGTGCAGCAGGCTCAACTCCACCACAGGCAACAACTTTCAGAGAAACTGAACAAGTTGTCTCAACATGTTGCTTTAACCGAGGATACATCAGAGGAGCTGTAGCTTTTGGCCGTTAGATGTAAGGCTACGTGTTGATACCGATGAACTAAACCATCTTCACCTTTACACTGAGGATTATAAACCTGATTATCATTGCTTGGTGGACGCACAAGACCCGGAGGTAAAATATGGATGTTAAGTTGAAAGAACCCCATTTGTAGAAGAGCAATAACTAAACAAATGTGCTGTGATGCTGCCAAGATTCAGGTTTGTTGATTTATTTAAACAGAACAAGAATATGGACTCTTGGAGACCAATGTTGAGTTTATTAAAAAATGTACAAGATGAACACAGAGTTTTGATATGAAAGAAAAGAAAAAATGTATATGATTATTGAGGAAAAACATCAAATCCAACAGTTGACGAAGCTTGTCTTGCTCTTACATTTTTAAATGTAGTTGATTAAAAATACATCAGCTTTCTGTGCAGGACGGCATGACAGAAAAATGTTGTACATAAGCAGCTATGCAAGAACGTTTCCTCATTTAATTGTAGTTTTAAATTCGCAACATTTTGAATGAAGTCTGGTGCTATGTGATAAAAGAATGCCAGGTTTCAGGAGTTTAGTTTTCTTCAGTTTTTGATGCTCTGTGCTCAGCCCTTGTCAAGCGTCGCTCTACAAGTTGCAGAGGGTCTGAGTCGAGACATGAGGTAACGAAAGTTTGTGGCAACATGAAACAAACTGAAGAGTTGTTAGAAGGGAAAGTTGCTCCGGAAAAGTTGACTGGTGGAGTGGAGCCTGAACCGGAGTTTAAAGGTCAAAAAACACACACACACACACACACACACACACACACACACACACACACACACACGCCTTCCTCCGTCCACACACAAATACACACACACACACTCCAGCTGTATAATGTTAAAGCAGGTCAGAAGTTATGTCATCGTCATCACTCCCCTCACTCGGCAATCATCTCTTCTTCACCTGAAACGTTGCAGGAAACATTTTACTTTTAAGTTTTTAATAAATGGCTCGTTAGCATCGTTAGCGTTCCCCAGTGAAAGCGAGTGGGAGCCTGGCTAGCTGAGAACAGTGAGTGTGTAACATTTGAGGATTGGAATCACTACAGCAGGTGAAGGGTTATTTTGCCTTTCAACAGGTGTGTTGGCTCGTTAAGAAAAAGTCTAATTAGTCACCATGGCAACGCTTAACTCGCACATTGAGATTTCTTTTTTTTTTCTTTTTCTTTTTTTTTGAAGGGATATTTTTGGGGAATAAAATGTCGGTGGCCTGCACCTTCAGGCATCCCTACATGAGCTCAACCAAATGCACTGCTGGTTATAATTTAACCCCTCGGCTTCTGTCTCTTTTCTCTCTCGCGAGCATTTATCTCGTGCCAAAACAGTGTCTCATGTTTTTATTATTTCTTCATGTTTCAGCTGAATGAACTCTTGTCAGCAGGAAATAAAATCTCCTGGTTTGAAACAAAATAAAATGACAACAGAAGAAATCGGCTGCAGGTGGTGTTCTGGGCTTCTGTGAGACAAAGAAAATGATTTATTTATTTTCATAATAGGGGATTGAAATTCTTCATTATTTTGCTTCATTCAATAAAGACTACTGTATGTATTGAAGTCGCTCCAGATTCTGTGTCATTCTAGTTATATACATTGTTGTATAAACAAAATGCCAAAAATGTTTAATTTGTTCACAACAATCAGGTCATTATTCTTTCTGACCAAATACCTGTAGTACCACATTATCTGTACCTTTCAAACAAAAATGTTCCTTTTAGTTTTAATTATAAATGGGGTTTAATAATCTTCACTGATGACATAATTACTTACGTTGGCTGTAGTTTGGATAGTATGAGTCTAAATTCCCCCAGCAGAAACACCCACATTTTAGACCAGCCACCAACAGGATTCTGTACAATTTTTTCTTTAGTATCTAAACAAAATGACGAGATTTTAGCTAAAAACGCAGAGCCTTCCCTCTCTGCAAGTATTAAAACAACCAAACGGCTAATAAAACAATGGCCAAGAGAAGAGAACAATGAATTTGTCAAATAAAAAGAGCCTATTAGGTGTGTATGATTATCAAAAATTAAAAGAAAATACATTATACAGAGAATTGTATTAAAGGTTTCTAAAAACTCATCTCTGATGTAACATTTACAGGAAATAATCTGCTCAAAATTCATCCGAATCACTCATTTTACACCAACTTCCTGCAGTATTACCTGAACTTTGGGGCTCCCATCTTAATTTAAAAACTTAGTTTTACAGAATAAATAAACTTTATAGTACTTTCCTCCTCCTTTCCATTTCAAATCGTGTTTACTTGTTTCGTCCTAAATTCTTTTGTTTTTTATGTTTTAATCCCTCCTTGATTTCTTCTCCCATTCTTTCCTTCCTTATTATCCTTCACTCTCTTCATCATTGTTTTCTCCCTTCCTCTCCTTTTCTGATCTTTTGTTGAATTCCTTTGTTCTCATCGTTGTACCTTCATCTTCCTTCCCCCTCTCGCTCTTCACTCGTCTTCTCTTTGATCTCACACAAGGTCTGTTAGATGTCACATCACAATCACAGATTGTGTGTGTGTGTGTGTGTGTGTGTGGGGGGGGGGTGATCATCAGTTGCCATGGAAACAGAGGCTGGGGATTACAGCAGCATCTCCTCAGGCAAGCAGACTGTCCGTCTGCACTAGTGGTCTACTCACACACACACCCACACACTCTGAGTTTCGTGAGAAAATAACCCTGATGATGTCACAGTGATGTCATCAGGCTTGGAGACTACTGTCACATAAAGTGGAGGTGTGGACTCTGTTGGAAGATGGCTCCTTTCAGGTGCATTATGGGAAATGTAGGATCCAGTGCTTTTTGAACTAAAACGTTATCTCTACTTCTGTTTTAATCCATCCCTCACAACAACAACCACTGTGACTTTTATTTGCAGTGTTCAGGTGTCAATCTGGATTAAATTATTATGATCGAATTGGCAGCTACCAAAAAGCAACAACCAGTACTCTATCTATTCTGGAGCAACACGACCTGACCCCAGGTTTACTACAAATCAATTAGTTTGTGGTAATTTAATAAAACTAAACTGTATTAATAAATATGTACCACATGAGCTCAGTATAAACTGAAATAATAAAGTTCTTCAAACTATATTTTGACCGTTTTACAAAACAAATTAGATAATAATGAAGGACCCAACTTAACTATTAATCACACTCCCAAAACTGTTGTTTACAAGCTATGAATGTTGGGAACTACTGAACAAGTAAAATATGTTAATTAAATGAAATAGTATTTTATTTTAAACGATACAGGGAAGAAATCTGATTACATTAAATGTACATAAAAAGATCTATTAGAATAAAGTGTAAAGAGCTGTGTTACATTGCAATCAAATATATAAATGAAAATAGGTCATGTTTAACTTTAAAATACAAACAAAAATCTGAAATGTCTTAATATCGGCCTATACAGATGAGTATAGATGAAAGTAGAAACGTGTGGACATTGCAAGTAAGAACTGTGTTACAGTGTATTTCAAGGTATCTGTTCTGTACAGTGTGTCTCTAAACAAAGATCAGCACAGTGCAAATGATCAGTGCAGGAATACACAGATGATTGACAGTCTTCAGTCTTCATGGTGGTTTTATTCCATTGGAATTAGTCATGTTTTCAAAATCTTTTTGGGTGTTTACAGTAAGTATATGTCTGTTGTCTCGTGGTACAATTGGCAGGTAGTTGCAGCTCGATTTTCAGCTCATGTTGTATGCAGTGCCTTCACAGTCTGTCCTCTCTCCCCCAGTCTGTCTGTCTGGATCTCTCTCTCTCTCTCTCTCTCTCTCTCTCTCTCTCTCTCTCTCTCTCTCTGTCTGTGTGGGTGTCTCTCTCCCCCCACCCCCCCGCCTGCCTGATTTCTCCACCAGCAGTGATGCAGAGGAAACACACTGAAGCTAACGTCAAACTCCACACAACAGTTAACCTCAGTTATTAATGTTATATTCTATTTATTTCTACTTTAATAATCCTGGAGCTGCGGGAATGGTGTCGCCTCCTGAAGCCGGATAATCAGACGCAGAGGCCGGGCGGTAGGGAAGGCTAGCTGGCTGGATTTACAGCCGGGACTCCTGGGTTGAATCTCGGCCTCCTTGCAGGATTTCATCTGGATTTTTGTGGATATTTTGGGGCGTTTTGAGGTGGTTTCTCCCGGCTGTAGTGGTGGACTGTACTGGCTTTAGGTGCGCTCGGTCCTTGATGCCCGGGAGGCCCGAAGGAGCTCAGACTGCGGAGCCCCGGAGCAGGGCTCGGACACCGGGGAAGTAACGTTAACGTTAGAGGAGGTAGGTCGGCTCTCGGGAAAACAGCATTTCTGCTCACCGTGTCCGTGTGTGAGATACAGATATGTTTAAATTACTGGGAATGTATCGCTTATTAAAACACGGACCGGGCTGCTTAGTGTGGATCCACGTTAGCTAAGAATGTTTTGTGTTGGAGGAAGAAGCTAGCTGGTGGCTAACTGTTAGCTTCGTAGCATTCCATTGTCACAACCCATTGATGCTAGCTAGGCTAACAGGCTAGCTTTGTAACAGCTATGAAACTGTAATATTTTCTCAATGGACGCGGTAGATGTAATATATTAACTCATATTAGTATTATCGTATCGTAACCATTTGAATAACAGTGTTTTGTTGAATATTTAGGCTGATTTAGACGCGGTGGGTTGTTGTCGTCTCGTTAGCATGCAAATGCTAACAGCGGTGCAAAGGAGAAGCCTCATTTCTGTCTGTTAGCATGTTAGCATTGGCTTCTACCTGGTTGCAACACTACAAGGAATCTCAAAATGTCTCCTCTGACTCTGTCATTTTGTCGAAGGAGTTCACCAAGACGGAGACATGAGAACGAGATAACCGAAACCGAACAACACCTCTTAGTTTATCTCGTTATTTTTCAAACATTAGCCATAACATTATACCAGGCGCGTGCTTGTGTATAGTGCTCGCGGCTCAGGGTAGGAGGGGTTGGTAGTTGGCTAGTCAGTGTAACCTGTTAAGTTTATCACACAGTTTAACACACTGTATTCTAATTTAATAAGGTGTTTATTATTATTAGGAATTGTGTAAAGTACAAAACTGTAACCAGCTGTTATATCGATATTCTTTCATTCAACATAATTTTTAATGATGAAAACTACCCCACAGTGTAACTTTAAGATTTTCACGGTACTAAAACCGTATCACGGTTTCACGGTCTACAGTATTACACAATATTATTAATATTATGAGTTACAATAATCATAGCAATAAAAACTTTTGAACATAACGCTTTATATGAATTAAGACTTTAAACAATTTCTTAATGGAGATGTGTGTTTCAAAATCTCTCTTTTGAAAAAAAGTACGTTATATTGGGTCTGGCAAGGACAATCTCCTGTTTTGTGCTACATGTGAGAAAGGGAAAACTTTTTTCCTACAAATGTTTCCCTTTCTCACATGTAGCACACAACAGGAGATTGTCCCTATTAGACCCATTCTAACGTACTGTAAATACTCTGTTTTGTTTAGGTGAGGGGTGGCGCCCGGTAAGGGCCTGCAGGAGGCAGAACATGATGTGGTCACATAGCCAGTTTGTAATTTGATCATTAACAACGGAGTCTCTTAATGCTCTTGCTAAAATGTGTCTGACAATTTTGGGGTCGGCCCTTACCGACAGAAGTTCCTAAATCTCGTGGTCTCTCCGGTTAGACATTTTACGTTGGTGTCTTCGTGTAGCGTACATCACCCTTCTTCTTTACCCTCGGATGTTTGTTTTCTTCCAATTTTGTGCCAGCAGTATGATAGAAACGTCATTAGCGCACCCACTCCCTCACTATGAATTCTCCGGACAATTACCTGATCTATAAACACATGGGCCCAATCAGACATTACCCTGACTTTTTACTAGGGAGCTGGCAGGATACACATCCAGTCCAACTGATTCTCGCATACAGCTCCTCCTAGTAACATACTTAATGTCTAGATAAGTTTAGGGGTTGCATTTCATGTGTGAAAGGGACTTTTGTTTAGTACAGATCTTCACAAAAATCGCACCATGATCATTTTAATAGGTTTTTAATGAAACAAAAATGATCATTACCTCCAATATCGTGAATTATATTGCAATTGCAGTATCAAGCATTTGTGGAGATTTTTAGGGCTCAGTCTTGACCGCTGAGGTGACAGAATGTGTCCTCTTGTACTGAACATCCTCTCTGAAGGCACTCGTGTGGCAGGGATATAGAGTTGCTTCCTGGCTACATTTGCCACATTATTTCAATACCATAACTAAGCAAATGTACATGGTATGGTAATTGTTTCTCTGTATTGGATGTTTTTGGGCTTCTTGCACCTTTTTATAGCAAATCATCGCCACATCACGATTATGAGAAAAGTTGCTGATTAATTGATCAGCTAATTGTTGCAGGTCTAAAATAAAGTAATTTCTTCTGAAAGTATTCAGTATTTTACAGGAAAAAAAAGCAAGCATTAGAGAAAAGTTGTAAAAATTAAACCAAGTTTTTCTTTTCCATTTAATTATCTTGTAACCCATCAGATTTAATTCTGGAGTCCCTGTTGGGGACCACTGCGTTCTGTCATCTGATTGGTCAAAAGGGGTTTTAATTTTCTGATCGCTGATTTAACCATATTTGCGATTATAATTGGTATCGATAAATCTTATAATAAAAGTCTTAAAACTAAATAAATGGTGAACTGCGTGCTTGTAGCTCAAACAAATGAAGCAGTTTTCCTGAAAGAAGTTCACTGAATATTTCCTGTTTTTACTGTCTCGTAGTGAACGTCATACCAAAGTCTATTGACAAATTGGGCAATTATATGTGACCTTTATCAGAAGTTACACGCCCAGTAAAAGTGATTCCAGTTGTGTTTTGTATTGTCGGTAGTTCTTCTTCATAAACTCCAGGGACATACACCAACTTAAAGATGAAGACCATCAAGTTTACAGGTTGAAAGCACTAGCAGAGTTAATCAGCTGTAGATATTTAAGCTGGTCAAGTGGCTCTTTTTCTGGTTAATGTGCTCTCTGGAAACTGCTTTCTGTTTATATTCAGCCGAAGATGGTTTATTAGAGGAAGAAGTATCACAGTTTACTTAGACCAACACAGTGGTGAGTAATCAAACTGAACTGTAAATGTTTTTATAAGTTACTTATATGTGAATATTTTCAACGGGAAGTCACCATACTACTTGTCAGGTTAATTAATCAACTACCAATAACTCTGAACATTTCCCCACTCTCCATTTCAAGCCCAAAGTCAATAATAGATCATAAAGTTGACCACCAGTTTGAATTGTTTACACTTTGTTTCTGACACATTAGGGGTTTCTCTAAACCAACTACAATATCCATGAGCCTCAGCTGCTGATGCGAAGGAGGAGAAAAAAAACTTTTGTTAAATTTGAGAATAAAATGTGTTACCATGGTTACTGAATTTGGTCCAGACTGATCCATAATTAAAAGTTAATTAATTTAAGCTGCAGGTTGTGAATACACTTGTAGTTAACCGGTGATGGCGGAAGTATTCAGTAAAAGTAGAAATACTGCAGTATTCTGAGATCTTTATTGCGATGTTTTATCACTTTATCAATAACCAGTTTCAGTTGTGACTCAGGTTTCATTCAGAGGAAATCCAAATATTGGTTTGATGATGAAGGCGATGATGCATTTAATGACACAGCAACATCCAGGAATGTTGAAGCTGAGTGAGTCACCGGTTGGTTAATCAGAGTTTACATGAAATAATCACTTGTAAGTTATTGGTTATTTAAAACACTTCATTCATGCGTCTGTTACAGTTTGATCACTAAACAACTAATCGATTCATCGACGATGAAAATTTTCATTAGTTTCCCTCTCTATATTTGCATTTTTTGGCGCTGTGTCTGCACTTTTCATAGCTTCCTCTTGGATGCGTGCTTAGAATCTGGCACCTGGTCGCAACGTTTTTATAGAGGTTGATTTTTCCAGAAAAAACGCAAACACAGCAAAATAAGAAAATGCAAGCAGAGAGCAGGGTATCTGCAGATACAGACACTGACACACACTTCTAGTGGGTCATAGGTGATGATTGAAAGGGATTATTTTTGTACGAGTCTATACATTGTTTTTAAGAAAATCCTACTCCTTGTGCCTTTTAGTTATTAAGACACGAAAGCTAAGCAATGTGCTGCTGTGGACAGGGGCAACAGCTAAATCTATTTTAGCCACCTAAAAAAAGGCCCATCTAACACAAACTAACAAACTGATTGAGGCAGCAGTAGACCAGCAAGTCCTGGCTTTGAAAAGAGCATAGATAACGGCTTGAGTTTCCCGTTGTAAAGGGCTGTTTGACAGCAAGGTAAAGCAGTGAAAATATTCTAAATATAGCGTACAATTAAACTGATATTAATTCTTTTAGGTGTCTTAAGATATGTTTAGCTGCTGCCCCCGTCCACAGCAGTACATTGCTTAGCTTCCGTGTCGGTACTTCTGCCTCCAAACAGGGGGCGTGCCAACTGCCATACACTGACTATGGATAAGTATCTCATGCAACCCTGCTTCAAAAGATCCAAACTATCCCTTTACTGTCATTTTAATTTGGTTACTCATATTAATTAGGTTACCATGGAAATAATATTGATGTGAGTCTATAACACATATCTAGACTGAACAGACATCCTCTCTGTGTTTTCTTTGTTGTTGTAGGAGGGGATATCCAGAATAATTTACAGGTTATCAGTAACCTGGAAATTACTAAAAATTAGTAATAACTAAAATGTTTTGTCTATTATTATGTGAAGTGAGCTGTTAGTCCTGACAGCGTTAATCTACAGTGTAGAGACGATATGACAGGTTTTTATAATCAATCAGATCATCAATAAGTCTAACAAATATGTCTGTTAGTCTGCTTGAGTGTTTGTTTAGTGTCTGTGTTTGTTTGGTCTCAGTTAGGCTGCGTTCAGACTTGATCAGCCAGTCCTCCCATTCATTTCAATGCTCCAAATTTCGATTTATAGTTAGGTGTGGGTAGTCCACTTAGGCTGCGGAACTGGGGGACACAGGGGGAGCAGGAAAAAGAAAACACAAGCCTGCAGCAAAAAGTTGAAACAGCTTCAAATTTTGGAGTAACGCAAACCGACTTCACGCTGTGGTGGCCAGTCACGTAACCGGTGCTCAGACACAAACACAATAGAGTGTAACGTTATGTTTCATCTGTGGTCCCTCAGTTTGGCCTTTTGCACCAGTTTTAAACCCACTGTAATTATCTTCTTAAATATTGAAAATAAATGTGTTTTTCTAATCTGTCAACGCGGACATACAATAACAACGTGTGTGTGTGTGTGTGTGTGTGTGTGTGTGTGAGATGGGGTCCTGCTGCCTCTCAGGTGACTCGTCCCAGTGTCAGACTCAGACAATGAAGCTTTTGATTCACAGAATGTTTGGAGAGGAAACTTTAGATTTGTATTGATCACATCATAGATTGTATTAGCAGCACAAACTCTCCCTCTTTTTGAGTCCTGATAAAGTAGTGAAAGGGACTAATGAACCAGTTGAAGTGGAGAAGTTATACAAAGTGATGAGTATACTAGTAACATAATCAAAGAATCTCAGCAACTTCAAAAGTTGCTAAGTGTCTGATAAACTATTCAGTGCCTAGGCTAGTGAAAATGGCTACTGAAGTAGTCAAAGTGTTTAAGTTAGTCAGATTTTGTCTGAAGATTTCAGCTGACTATCTCCACATCACTGTGGAGTAAGGTCTGGCTACACCATGCATACATTCTGGGATAGGAGAAAAAGACTCAGTTGTTTGCATTTCTTTAAACCAATCACAATCTTCTTGGGCAGGGCTAAGTTACGGAAGCAGCGGCGGTGGCTCTGCAAAATAGTCTTGGGAAGGAACTTTTTTTTAGTGAAACATTTGCACCCCGCAAAAGAAAATGCCACATAAAATATTTAATGAAGTTAACTGTTCACACAATACAGTAACATTAACTATTTAAATTAGCTGGATACATGGTTAAACGTAATTCACCAGTGTATCACCAATGTTTGCAGATCAATTGTTAGATGATTATGTATTGCCAAAGTTGTGAACTCTGAGCTGACTGTCCTGCAAGGCATTGTGGGAATTGCATTTTCTTCAAATTTCAACATGTTTTCAGTTTAATTTGGCAAAAATCAGAAAGAAGGATAGGAGATTGATGGTTTATTTTTCATCACTTCAAGGCATTATGGAAAATAAATTTAGTTTAGATAATTAATCGACTGTCTCTCTTTCCAGGAGTTTGTCTGTCTCTCTGTCTGAGCCCCTCCCACCATGAACCCTCTGAACCAAATGAAGGCTGGACTGAATAACAACCCACACAGGTACACACACACTCTCTAAAATGAATGTATTGATGTTTTAATCAAAGTCATTTTAGTTTTAGTGTGACACACACACTGACTGTGTGTGTGTGTGTGTGTGTGTGTGTGCGTGCAGTGAGGGTTCGTACCCATACGACCCCTCCAGCTGGCAGCAGCCCACCAATCAGCCAACAGGATCCCTCTCTGTGGTAACAACCGTCTGGGGAGTGACCAATCCCTCGGCCAGTCAGGTATGACATCACCAAACAGGAAGGAAAAGAAGAAGTGGAACAATTAATTAGTCATTTGGACAGACGGAGATTAATAAAAACGACACACACTTTTGATCACTTTATGAAGTGCTGTTTAACTGCTTTTGTTTTGTTTAACTGAAGAAGGTGTATAATGTGAAGTGTGTTTTTCTGTGTCTATCAGGGTATGGGTGGAGGGGTGATGGGGCCTGGAGCCAACCCGGGCGGGGGACCCATGATGCAGGGCCCCGGGGGTCCGGGCATGGCTGGTGGTCACGGAGGCTATATGGGTCAGCAGGGCTACGGAGAGCCCAACAAAGGCTACATGAACCAGGGGATGTACGGCCGGACAACTGGGGGATACGCTGGAGGACCGGGGGGATACACAGGGAGGTGGGTGTTTGTGTTTGTCTTGTTACCAGCCACTGTTATTGTTTTTTCACCTGTGTGTGCGTGTCATCATGGCAATTTGTGGTCCTGGAGACACCTGCTTTACTGTAGCTGAAACTACCACAGATGTGGTTTTGAGTACATTGGCAGGTGTTTATATGTAGCGTCACACAGACATTTTTTTTTTTTAAAGATAATTTTTTTTGGGGGGCTCTTCCCTTTATTTTGAAAGTGGATAGACATGAAAGGGGGAGAGAGATGGGCAGCGAAGGGCAGGACACGCAGCAAAGGGCAGTGGGTCGGATTCAAACCCTGCGCCGCTGCAGGACTCAGCCGACATGGGGCGAACGCTCTTACTGGGTGAGCTAGAGGTTGCCCCCACACAGACATTTCCAAACCGGGTTAATATAGCCATAGACCGGACCGGTATACCGAACTAGGTGCCTAGATACCACTTGGTGTCACTCCAGACTCCGGTCCACATAGTGGCGGTAATGCACCTCCTAAGCAATTACTTTTTTCCTGCAGTGAGGTTATAATAACCTCTTTGGTTTAGGTGTTTACTATTTGCCTCATCCTTTTAAGCTTACCTTTTTCGTCAGCTTGATATCCAAAATGTTTCTGTATCTGCAGCACAGTTTTAGTTTACTTTGAGACTTACTCTGCCATATATCATCTTGTCACCCCAAAAAACACATGAACTTTCTAGTAAACAAACACAACGTGCGCCGATGCTACATCAACATGGCAATAATAGATTACTACATCAGGGCTATTTTTTTAAACCATATCCGTGTTTGCCCTAAGCATCAGTGATCTTCATCAGCAGAAAGCTTAGCTCTGCTTGAGCCTCAGAGTGCTCGGTGAAAGCTTGTGTGGACACTACATCAAGTTGAATAATCAAACAGCTAAGCTACTGAAAAGCTATTTGATTCAGAAAACAGTAACGCTATTGAGAAGTACTTTAAAGCAACACTAGAGAACTTTTCTCGCTTCGGTCCCCCTACAGGTTGGAAGACAGAATTGTCCATTACATTACATTGTCCAGTTTATTCGAACTACAGATCCGCTACCCGATCTGGCAAACTTGCATAATGTAATGTAATGGACAATTCCACTTCCAACCTGTAGGGGGACCGAAGCAAGAAAAGTTCTCTAGTGTTGCTTTAACTAGTAATGCTACTGCCCAACACGCTTGCAATACAAGTTGGATTTAGTGCCATGACGCCGTCGGCACAGGCTGCTAATGTCAGGTACTTTTTAATTTGCCAGAAGGTGTCATAATGTAATGTAGATTTAACCGGTTAGCATAAAATCACCGGACCGGACCTGTGAAACCGGAGTTTTCTGAATCAAATAGCTTTTTAGAAGCTTAGCTGTTTTATTGTGTACAAATTATGTAGTTCTATGCAGAAAGCTTCATCGGAAAATGAAGCTTTCTGCATGGGTGTTTGTGTTTGTCTTGTTACCAGCCACAACAGTGATGCTGTTTTTGAAAGTGGATAGACATGAGATGGGGGATGACACGCAGCAAAGGGCAGTTTTAAGAAGTAGATTAAAATACAAAAGGTGTTGTATTTATAATTACTCTGACAGGGCAGAAAAATCTGAGTAGTTATGATGAACAAAGATGCCGAAGTTTAACTGTATTTAGACAAAGGTTATTACAGGATATTTACGTTATCAATCAAACTGCAGGTTGTAATGTACCTTACATGATTTGTTTTATGTATTAGGCAGAAATAAAGATGACTGGTCACATGTTCACTGTGTAGGAAATAAAACCCTAAAGTAATCAAAATAAAAATGACAAAATATAAAATATGGCCTTCCACTCACTCCGTCTTCAGTTACCAGTCGAACCCTAGCGGCTCCAGAGGTTCTGCTGACTTCACTCAGGCTGCTGCTGCCGCCGCTGTTGCTGCAGCTGCTGCCACGGCAACCGCCACAGCTACGGCAACCGTCGCCGCCATTCAGGAGAAACAAAACCAGGAAATGAATTACGGACAGGTGAGGAAGTAGGTTGGGGTGGAGGGTGACCCATTTTTTCCACACAGACAAAAGAGTTGAAGCGAGCCACAAGTTGTCACTTGTGTTTGCAGTATGTTTAAGAAAAAATAGCAGAAACAATAACATTATTGGCCGAGATACATGATGTGACTATGGCTTAGCTGTTGTTTCAGAACAACGGACAGCGCTGTTTGTGTTCTTACTTTTCGTGGTTGTTAATTGTAGCAATCCACTGACAGAAGGGAAACGACAGGGTAGTGAATGTGGATAGTCCGCTGCAAGCCACAAACAGCTGTTTCTAAGCTCCTCCCCCTTCTGATTTTGACAATCGTTCATAAATAAAAAAAATTTTAAAAAAAGGAAATTTAGCGCTCTACTCGTGCTACATTCTTATGTTAATACGGTGATTAATGCATTGATTCCAAAGTAAGCTATGTATCATGATGTATTGGGAGAAACCAAGCAATTCTATGTAAAATCAGACATTCAGCACCCCCATATAGCCTGCATAAGATGATCCTTTGTTTCATAACTACTGACAATTCCACTGTGAGAACTTGTCAGTAGATACATTCACTGTTGACTTGATTCTAAACATGAAGAGGAAAATAGAATATGTAATAGTGTACCAAGTTAACATATTTTGTGTGTGTGTCAGATGGGAGGTCAGGCCTATAACAACCAGTTCATGGCCCACTCTGGCCCCCGTGGCCCCCCTGGCATGGCCCCCGGAGGTATGGGCCCCGGGCCTGGGCCCACTAGGGGCCCTCCCTCAATGGGCCCCATGTACGGACCTGGAGGCGGCCCCCAGAGGGTCCCTCAGCACCCTCAGCACCCAAACTACGGCCCGGGGCTACAGCAGGGCCACCTGAGGCCCCCACAGGGCCTCAAACGGCCGTACAACT
This sequence comes from Sander vitreus, assembly GCF_031162955.1. Lineage (NCBI taxonomy): Eukaryota > Metazoa > Chordata > Actinopteri > Perciformes > Percidae > Sander > Sander vitreus. The sequence continues at coordinate 12,801,772 of NC_135859.1, read as the reverse complement.
CTGAGGTAAGCCTGGGGGGTTGATAAAAGTCTAACCTGGTTAAACCTTTTCATCAGATTTTTTTTTTTTTTTTATATATATATATATATACGATTTCTGATTTTATAAAAACTTGTCACTCTGATATACAATAATCACAATTTTTCGCATTGTGTTTTGTGAATATTCAATTTACTACCTTTATTCCAAACATTGTGTACTAAAGCTTAATTATTTCAACATAACAAAAAATACGTATTCTTCTTTTTGTTCCTCTCCTTCGTCCTCAGTCTTTCCCAGGAATGTCTCAGCAGTACGGCGTTCCAGTTGGTCCAGGTGTGAACGTGATGTCAGGTCCTGGTGGCGGTTCCATTCCAGGATCAGGTGGAGGCGGTCACGCCGGCCCCGGTCCCTACACCAGCCCCAACATGCAGTACCATCCAGGTGAGACGTCTGCAGCTGGTCTACTGCATTTTGTTAATTTAATATCAATATCTTTTAGGCTTTAAAATCTGGACAGAATATGACAAAAGTCATGGCATTAAACCCTTAGCATTAAGCACAGAAACGTGTATTGTATCACGTGTCCTGTTCGTTTAGTCTCTGTATGTTTTAGATGTGATGGACTTCAGGTGAGAATTAGCTTAACGCTAACTCTGTTAAAATACATCACATTTATGTTTGAACACAATTTTACATTTATGTTGGATTTGGTCCCTTTCTAATAGTTGTATAGTCCCTCAAATATATAAATAACAGTTAATTTTTGCTTCATTTATAATTCTTTTATTGTCTTGTTAAGCACTTTCTAATGTTTGTTTTGAAAAGTGTTTTATAAATAAAATGTATTAATTTTAATAAAAAGAAATGCATGATAATATTAAGAATAAGTCGCTTAGTCAGTCAGTTCAGTCTTTATTGTTCTCTATGTAAAAATGGGCTTTAACCATCCATCACTAATAAAAATTTAAATTGGTTAGAAAAAGTACCACACAACAGCAGTAAAACCAGTCATTTTAAACAAATTCAAATAAAAACATGTTTAAGAAGAAAACATATTATAATGTATATAATATAAAAGACAGAATAACATTAGGTAGGTAAATGTTCTTGTTTTCCAGAGTCAGATGTTAGCTTAGCCTAATACTAAGACTGGGAGCAGCGGGGAAACGGCTAGCCTAGCTCCATCAAAGTCCAGAGTTTTGGTTTGGTGTTTCAGGATCTTTTCTGTCTGTTTACCTGCAGGTCCAGGCCCTGCCCCCCAGCGCTCCGGCTCCTCCCCCTCTTATCAGACCCATAAGATGCCCCTCCCACAATACCCCCCATCAGGACCCCCCAACTCACAGTACTACAAGGTGAAGAGCTTTAACAGAGCTGTTTACTCAGTCAGCATCAATGGGCTCGAACCTGCAGCCTTCTGGTTATGTGTGCGCATGTTATATTTACACATTGTGTGTGTTTTGTATATTTTTGTATCCAGTTAAAAATTAATGTGATAAGTGTTGTTTATACAGCAGGAGCAGTTTAACGGTCAGGGTGGAGGTTTGAACACTCTGACAACAGGGGGCACCGGTGGTGTATACAACTCCTTCAACCAACCGTCTGGGGTAAGATGAACTGTGTGTGTGTGTTTATACTTTTACTCCACATCTCTGTAGGAAATATTCTACTTTTTATCTACTACTTTTATCTGACAGCTAGAGTTACTGGTTACAGATTATTTTTTATCACATGTACGGTGGCCGACAGGGGCAAATGCACTGCAACGTTATGCGCAAATAGACAAAACGCAAGCACATTAAGAAAACCTCTTCATTAATTTGACAACACATGCGCAGCATTTAGCAAACACGCTCCAAATACACAAACGCGTTGCAAATACAGGAACGATGCAAAAAGAAAAGCACACAAACCCCGAAAACAGAAACGATGCAAAAAGAAAAGCACTCAATTCCCGAAAACAAATGAAAACGCTGCATCCAGTTTACACAACGGAAGTTCTCCAGGCCTCTAGGGGAAGTGGAAGTGGAACCGCTTGATTTTAGACCCTTTCAGTCTCAGAACAGTGTGTGTTGTTAAACAGTGTGCAACTGCTTTGAGATCATAGACTGTAAATATTAAGTCTATGTTTGAGATAAGTTTTCTCTCGTTTGGTGGGTTTGTCTCTAGTTTATTGGCTCAGGTCACAGGTGATACCCAATCAGCAGAGAAGTGTCTGTAAACTCGTGGTGATAAAAAGGCAGAGCGCTCTCTCCCTGTGGGGTCTAGAATCAAGCTGTTTCAGTCGGCGCATAAAAAGTATTGAATTTGTTATTCAGTCCTATAATACAATTAATTCAGATAATGGTTTGATCTGGTTACACTTATTAATGACCTGCAACAAACATGTAATCATATGTGGATGAAGTATTCAGATCATTTACTACATTAAAAGTACTAATACCACACTGTGGAAATACTCCACTACAAGTTAAAGTTGTGCATTCAAAACCTTACTGAAGTAAAAGTATGCAAGTATTAGCAGCTAAATGTAGTTTAAGTGCTTAAAAGTATTGATTGTGCAGTAAAATGTTTCCCGGTCAGTGTTTCCTATTATACCTGATGTTTCTTGATTAATAGTACTGCTGCATTAATGTGTATGTTGCATTTTACTGCTGTAGATGTTTAAGTTTTAACTCCTTTATATTGTTAGGTAGTTTAATCTACAGCAATGCATCATCATCTATAAGATCATCATATGTTTGTAGCGTCGCTGTCCTGTGAAAACCACATAGGAGAATTTTCTCAACGCATAAAGGAACACTTTATCCTTTAGTTTATTACAAACATTTAAAACCAACACATCTGGAGATGCAACTAATGAAGCTGTAACTAAAGCTGTCAGACAGATGTAGTGCACTAAAAAAATACCATATTTACCTCAGAGAGTAGTGGAGTAGAAGTATAGTAGCAGAAAATGAACTATAAGTAGCTCATATTTATACTTAAGTACAGTACTTGAGTACATGTACTTTCACTTTTACTTACATTCCAACACTGACTGTAACAACATAAAACAGATCATTTAGGCTTAATTTTAAGGATGAACTGATCTGAAAGGCATCAGTGCAGATACTGACCTGATCCACGTTGAATTTGAATTATTATATTTTAAATGTAACAGATACAGAAAACACTGAATTCACACTGGGTCACTGACCTCATGCTGCATTACATAAAATGATTTTGGGGGAAAAGAGAGCACTGATATTGGAATCAGCAGATACTCTGAGTTTAGGTTTTTGTGAGAAAAAATTAGATCAGTGCTTAAGGTGAGATTAAGGGAGGTTTGATTGTTCTTTTCCGTTCTGGCAACATGGCATCCATGCAGCATCTGAACAACTTTCTACACACAAAAATCTCATAATAAATGATGAAAAACATTTCCAAACATTTCTATCCGTGACAATAATAATACAAAAAAAGTTTACTAAACCAAACTTGGTACACTCAACCATCTCTCTTTCTCTCTCTCTCTCTCTCTCTCTCTCTTTCTCTGTCAGCCTGGTCGAGGGTTGCCAGGTTACCCCTCCTCCCCGGTTCCTGGAAACCCGACCCCTCCCATCACCCCCAGCAGCTCCATGGCCCCGCCCTACATGTCGCCCGGGAACAGTGACGTCAAGCCACCGCCCTCTTCCTTCCTGCCTGACATCAAACCCAACATAGCCGGCTTGCCCCCGCCTCCTTCTACAGGTACAAACACACCTAAATACTTACAAACACACATACATGTCATCAATAATAATTTGTTGTGAGTGGCCACTGAAAAGAATTGGCTGCAAGGCTGAGCATACTTCCTGGGGGCCTGTGGTCTGACCTTTTGTTGACTTTCTGTTAATAGGTAACCCTAGCGACGACCTGCGGCTGACCTTTCCAGTGCGTGACGGTGTGGTCCTAGAGCCATTCAGATTAGAGCACAACCTGGCTGTCAGCAACCACGTCTTCCAGCTGAGAGACTCTGTCTACAAAACTCTCATCATGAGGTACACACACACACACACACACACACGCACGCACGCACAGTTAGTTTATCTTAATAGCATTGTCAACACTCAGAGGTGGAAGAAGTACTTTTTTTAATGTGGTTAAAGTATTAATAGCACAGTGTAGAAATACTCTGTTACAAGTAAAAGTCTGCATTCAAAATTTTACTTGATTAAAAGTACAAAAGTATTACCATAAACATATACTAAAAGTACAAAAAGTAAAGAACTCTTGCAGAATAATATGTTATCTAATTGTATTATAATTATTGATGCATTATTGTTACAGCGGATAAAGGTGGAGCAAGACACTTGTTTTATTGCATTTATTGTCAGACTCTCTCTATCTTACTTTTTTGGGTTGCTTTGCAGTGTTAGCAGTTGTTGCCAATGCTGAAATAGCAACTTTGTGTGCCTGTAATCAGGCTTTCACTATATGAAGCGAGGTGCACACGCATCTGCATTTATAGAACAGCCAATAGAAATGCCCTCTCTCTGAAATGACCTGTAATTGTCCAAAGTCTCTCATCACAGACTAGATATTCTAAATCGGAGCCAAGAGTAGGTACTGAAGTCTTGTTTTCTCTCAGAACACTTGAATTACAATTACAATATGTTGAAAGATTATATGGATTTTTTGACCAATGACACCAAAAGAAAACTGCTTACCCCTTTTTAAGTACAGTATTTAGTAAATGTACTCAGTATGTGCCGGCTGGATTTTACAATCTTTTGGAAGAAGCTTGACATTACTCCCGCATGGAAAGATTTGCAAGATTAGTTACAGTATTTTAGAAAAACTACAAACAGGAGAGCTGAGAGGCTAATGTTAGCAACTTGTAGCACTGAACTACAACATTAACGCTAAATGAAAAACTTTAAAAAACTCTTTTCTTATTAGGAGAGGAAAATTATGTTATTCTAACCTCACTCACTCACTCACTCACAGACCGGACCTGGAGCTCCAGTTTAAGTGTTACCACCACGAGGATCGACAGATGAACACCAACTGGCCCGCCTCCGTCCAGGTCTGACCGCCATCTTCCTCCTCCTTTTATCTCCACGCTTTTAGCTTTAGAAACAATCTTTTTTTTTTTTTTTGTGAAAAACTATGTCATAATACTTTTGCTTTTTTGAAAATCAGTGTTTTCTTTCTAAAAGACTTTCTTTCTTATTTCTGCAGTGAGATGTTCTGTTTTTATTAACCTCTTTCTCCATCCCCTTATCAGGTGAGTGTGAACGCGACTCCTCTCACCATCGAGCGAGGTGACAACAAAACTTCCCATAAGCCTTTGTACCTGAAGCAAGTCTGTCAACCAGGCAGGAACACCATCCAGATCACCGTCACTGCCTGCTGCTGCGTAAGAATTCACACATATTTTATTTATGTAAATGTAAGTTCCTGTTCATATTTAATTTAGTGTGTGTGTGTGTGTGTGTGTGTGTGTGTGTGTGCGCGCGCGCAGTCTCACCTGTTTGTCCTCCAGCTGGTTCATCGTCCGTCGGTCCGTTCGGTGCTTCAGGGTCTGATGAAGAAGAGGCTGCTGCCTGCAGAGCATTGTGTCACCAAGAGTAAGTTAATTAACTTAGTAACTCATTGGTCGATCTCATTGTCAGTCAACATATTAATAAACCTGGTCCTTATAGACAAAATGAGCTGATAATGCTTACTTGTAACTCTTCCTTGTGTGTTATTATGGGAATCCCATATTTGTAAATGAATTTGTCTCTCTCAGTAAAGAGGAACTTCAGCAGCGGTTCAATCCCCGGGACTCCCGGGTTAAACGGAGAGGACGGCGTGGAGCAGACCGCCATCAGAGTCTCGTTGAAATGTCCGATCACTTTCCGCCGCATCCAGCTGCCCTCCAGAGGTCACGATTGCAGACACATACAGGTCAGAGGCCACAGCCAATCAGAACACTCCACACACTGTGATGTCAGAGCAACAGCCCTGATTTTAACCGTAATCGTCACAGTTTTCTATGTACAAAAAACAATAAAATCAAGATGCTTTAAAGGAAAATTATTGTTGTGATTCAGAATCACAAAAATCTACATAAAGTGGCTTTTGCATTTTTTTTTATTTTTTATATTTTATGAAAACGCACTGATCGATCACTCTGTCTGTCTGCAGTGTTTTGATCTGGAGTCGTACCTGCAGCTCAACTGTGAGAGAGGAACATGGCGATGCCCTGTGTGCAAGTATGTCACTCCCACACTATTTATAAAAAAGTATTTATACATATTTCTTATGTCTTCTATAAAGTGTGTGTGTGTGTGTAGTAAAACAGCTCTGTTGGAGGGTCTGGAGGTGGATCAGTATATGCTGGGAATCCTAATCTACGTTCAGAAGTAAGAAACTTCATTTCTACTGTTTTTCGACTTAAAATTTTACTTTGTAGTGTGCTGAATATCTGAAATATTTAAGTATTGTATAGCTAGTATATTATTTTAAAGTAGCAGTCCTTAAGATTTCAGTCCAGGTTAATTTGGTGACACCCTATTTCCTAGGTCCCAGAATAATGGAGGCAGCTAAACAAACGATTGTTGTTGTTTTTAATAAAGAAGTCTGGCAATAATTGGCCTTTTTCCATCATTCTGTGAGCAACTGTGATCTGATTTTGATCTCCGTTGCTCTGCCTTTTTAAACAGTTTCTCCTCTTCCGCCCCCTTCTCTCCCCCCCTCCCCTCAGCTCGGAGTACGAGGAGATCACCATCGACCCGGTGTGCAGCTGGAAGCCGGTTCCTGTGAAGCCGGACATCCATGTGAAGGAGGAGTTGGACGGCCCGGTGTTGAAGCGCTGTCGGACGCTCAGCCCGAGTCATATGGTCCTGCCCAGCGTCATGGAGATGATTGCATCACTAGGTCCCGCCTCCTCATCGGCTACCTCCTCCCCAATGCCCTACCCCCCCCTATCTGCAGGGGGCAGCAATAACAGCAACACACCGGACTACCCCGGACCAGGTACACGGGGTGGATTTTACAGAGAGTGCCATCGTAATAAGTCTCACATAGTACACACATACTATTTTGTAGAAGAAGAGACATTTAAATGTAAGTGAAAATGTTCATCTTCTTGTGGGTGGGTCATAGTTAACTGAGGAACTTAATAAAAAAATTGTGATCTGATTGGATCAATCAAAGTGGGTGTGGCTTAGGAGGGATTGATCGACTTCCTCACCCGCTGAGGATGAGGGAGAAATGTATAAATCAGACCTCAATCACACTCTTTAAAAACATAACCAAAGTTTCTGCCGACAGAGATCCAAACACACACACCACTGAGCCATGATATTACTCTGCTTGCTACTACAACATGAAGGAGAACTGGATTTGGTGTTCGGAGATGGTGCCCATTTCATTCCTATTAAGTGGCTCACGGAGCGATACGGAATGATACGTTAAGAAAATGCCTCCACTGGCTTCCTCACACGTTTTTTGGGCCCATAGAGCATGCTCAGTAGAGTCATTCTCCAGCCGAGGCGGTTGGAAGCACGTAAATCGAGAATTCCTCTGGCCGAGAGATCTGACTTCCTGTTGGCTCCCCACAAATATGAAAATAATTTTTTTTTTTAAACGGCTCTTTTAGACTTTTAAATTCTGATATTAAAGAGTTATTTCAGAGAGTTTGTGACGTTTAGAAAAATTTATTTACCGTTTTAGAGCCGCTCTACGTGATGAACATGGAAGTTGCAATACCAAGTGTGGCCACCAAGCAAACATCACTACCCAGCTCCACTCCTGGATAGATTTATGTATACGTCCCCAAGTATAAGATGAGTCTTCAAAGATATAATCTTTTACAAAAAGAGCAAAGAGAGGGATTTGGATATGACAATACCAAAACAATAATTTGTTTTCACATATATTTGGCATATAACAAGAGATAAATGATCAATTTACACTGGCACACAGGATCAGAACTTGTAAAATGAATTTATTTTCATTCCACTGTGTCTTTAATGTAAAGTAAATGAGGTTATTTTAAAATTGGTTATGGATTAAAAAAAAAAATCCCATTAACCTCCTCCACTATAGGATTGATTATTGGATGTATCTAGGGTCCATCCAATAATCAATGACATTATGGTATCGTCCTGTTGACAGAGTAGGTAATGAAACTTGGTTGGTCTTATATAATATCAGAGGATCTCTGAAAGACTGCAGCAGCTGAAAGGATAAATGGATTTTAATAGAAATGATGGGATTTGTAACTCATGTGTTCAAACATGTGAGAACAGTGGAATAATGCTTTAAATCCAGAAAGTGTAATTACTACTATAATGTAATTATTAAATGTATGTGATCAAATGTATTGATGAGTGTTTGTGTCTCCTCCTCAGCTCCATCCTATCCCAGTCAGTCTGCTGCTTTCTCAGACTTCAGTGGTCCTGGGACTCCGGGGGTCGGGGGGGACTTCTCCTCCCCCGGTCCTCCCCCTCTCTCCTACCAGTCTGAGCTTTCCAGTGCCCTCCTCACCCCCGACAAACCTCCCCCACACCCTCTGGCTGGACAGGTACAGTAGCATCTTCATCATCTTGTTGTGTTATTAGTAAAGAACTAGTCTGGCTTAAAGGATGTAGATTGCTGGGATAGAGCCCGACACGCGCCGGATGTCCCTCCCCTCTTGCTATCTCTGCTATCGGGGCTTAGCCCCACCCTGAATGGTTGTGATTGTTTAAAAAAACAAAAACAAAAAAAAAAAACGGCCAGAGCGTTATCCCCCTATCCCAGAATAGATAGGTGATGTAGCCAGTCCATACGACATTGCTGACACAGCGCTGTGAAGATTATTAACATTCACTCAGTTAACCAAAGAACCCAAATATCTCCCCCCATCCCTTCCTTCCCTTCTTCTTTCCTTCCTTCCTCTTATCTTTCTTTACCTTTTTATTCTTTCCCTCTCCCCTTTTCTCCTTACGCTCCTTCTTTCTTTTCTTCTCCTCTCCCCTCTCCTTTCTTTCATTTCTCTCTCCTCTCACCTACCTTCCTTTCTCTCATCCCTTTTTTCCTTCTTTCCTCTCCTCAGATGTCGGTCTCGGGCCGACTGGACTCCACTTCCCACGGTGCTTCTCTATCCCAGCAGCAGTCACAGGGTCTCCACGGCAACTCCCAAATGGGGGGCGGCCACCAGATGATGCAGCGTAGCAACCAGAACCCCCGTCTCCAAGGTGACGGCTCCTTCGGCCTCGGGGGGTCTGCGGAGGTTCCTGAACCTTCTCTGGACGTAAGTTGAAACCAGTAGATTAGATTTAGTTTCTCATATTTAATTATGTAACCAAGGTTAACGCAACTACAATAACTGTAATATGATTATTCTATTCATGTTTCAGTGTCATCTTCAGAAATGTTCGAAGTTTCTGCCTCTGTAGGTTTCAATACATTTACTAACGTACTGTCCTTAAGTACACATTTGAGGTACTTTACTTGAGTATTTCCATTTTCTCCTCGTTTTTACTTCTCCTCCACTACATCTCAGAGGGAAACATTGTACTTTTTGCTGCACTACATTTGTCTGACAGCTTTAGTTACTTTGCAGATGTATTTAGTTCATCAGCTTCTAGCTCACATTAACTCACCTGTTTGTTTGTGCAGTTGCTTCCTGAGTTGACCAACCCAGACGAGTTGCTGTCGTACCTCGGACCTCCGGATCTCCCGAACAACAACAACGACGACCTGCTGTCCCTGTTCGAGAACAACTGAACACCTCCAGAATATAAACAGAACTTTACTGTAAGATATGAACTCTTTTTCTCCTCGCCCGCCAATATGACTGGCGGTCCAACGTGACCGCCGTCTGCACAGGATGGAGCGATCGATTAAAAAGGAAACAAACAAAAAAAACCAACAACAAACAACAACTTTTAAATATGAAAAACTCTTTGATGTTTGACGATGATGGTAACTTTATTTTATTGTTTTTTTAATCCTCTAAAACTGTATTTTGATGCTTCATCCTTCATTCCCCGTTGTGGTTCACAGAAAGCCATTCAGACTATTTAAAGTTGGTGACGGCCACACAGCTGCTTTAACTACACATCACACACATCTCACACACACACACACACACACACACACACACACACACACACACACACCGTGACTGCTGAGCTAATCATCCATTAGCTATTACACGTTTCCTTTCTTCCAGACAGCCATCTGGTTTCAGGTCATTTCTATGAAAATGCAGAGAGATGATTCGTCAGATTTATTTAGATCAAAGCAGCTGCATGAAGAGACGTAAATGTGATTTGTAGTTAATGAGACGTGTGGTCCTTTTAAAGCCAGAATATTTCTGGTCCAAATAAGTTTAAATTGTAAATGGTATAAAAAGTATAAGATGAGCTTTAAAGGGGCAGTCTGCATCTGTTCTGACATACATGATGCTTTTTGTTTTTCACCTGAGATATTTGGAGACACTGAAGGCTAACTAAGAGGAACTGTTGAGTCCAGAAAATGTCTCGGGAAGATACAAAGATGCACCGTTTACACTCAGCCACAGCGTCTCATGGAGGGTCGAGACTTTTCCTGTGAAATCTTTTCCCTACCGTGGATTATGTTATTGTTATTCTTATTGGTAAGATTATGTGGTAATAATATTTTAGTAGAACAACAATTCATCTTATAAGTGACTTAAAAACAACAACTCATTTAATGTGTTTTTAACTCCTGATCTGATTCTGAACCTCAGAAACACTTGACCACCATGGTGGCCGCCAAAGGGTGGGGAACTGTTTGTGTACCGCCCAACCAACCGAGCGAGCTATAGAGCTGCTTGTTGCAGCTGTAAATGTCTTAGTTGAATGTGACGTCTTCAAACATCTTGTTTTGTTCGACCAACAGCCCAAAACTCAAATATTCAGTTTACTGTGAAATAAAAAAGAAAATCTAAGACGTTGGAGGAATTGAAATCAGACAATTTGGAGATTTTTTTTCACTACTTTTGCTTGACAAATGACTGAAACGACTTGTAGTTTGTTGTGTCCTCTCACTGTCGTGCAAACTACCAGATAGTTTCTCGTCTGCACCAGAGACAGACAGACAGACAGACAGACAGACAGACAGACACTTTACTAACTGCTGAGATGGGAAGCTATCTGCTCATTAGAAAGGTTGCCCCCTTAAGGGCTTAGTAATATTTTGTTTGCAAGCTTGCCAAGTTTTTCTTCTTCTTGTCTTACCAAACCGCTTCTGGTGCATTCCCACCCTCTGCACAGCAGCAGGGCTGACAGAGATGTACACGTAGATCATTTTGTACATAATTTGATCAGACGTGAACAGACGGATGACGAATCAGAGTAAAATGTGAGTAACTGAGTCTGTACAGGACGAGCTTTACTGAATGATATGAATCAGATGTTCTGACTGTCAGTCGAAAGATCTAAACTGAATACCAACAGCTAGGCCTTGTTCAGACTGCCAGGCCAAATTCATTTTTTGGCATATCCACATTGAATAACATCCATATTGATTTTGACAGCAAAAAAAGAACACGACATGCAGCTGGATAACTCCGTAAGTAAGAACACTGGCCTTCCCACCAGAAGGACGAGTCTCCAGTGAGAGTTTGTGGTTTAGACTCCTAATGCTATGCAAGCCAACTACCTGTAAGTCACTTTGGTTAAAAGTGTCAGTTAAATAAAATGTACAAATGCTATATTTGCAAATCGAATCCAAATTGCATTTGGAGGAGTTTGAAATGCGATTCCAAATTGGATTTCTACAGATGCGTCTGTCTGGACGCTCAACTTGGATTTCAAAATATCTTTTGCGTCACTTGAAACGCAACGCACGACGACGACGTCAAATCCAGAGTGACAGAGGTACTGAGCAGGATCCATAGAAGAGAACAGGAGGACAATAGATTGTTTGGAGGGCAAAATGATGGACCTCCATTTCTCATGCTTCCACTTTGGAAAGCCATTTCTGGACGCACAAATCTGATCACTTGCAAATAACATTGGGACAGTCTGTCTTAAAGATCTGATTTCAGAAACAAATTATACTCCCAATCAGACACATACACATCAGCTGTGGACCACCATCATCATTGAAACATAGAGCAAATGAAGGAATATTATAATGATCCTTAAAAGTCGGTCAGACACGGAGCATGTTTACATGTGCACTAGTATCCTGAGTATCCCGTCTATCTGTTGCGTGTAAACATCAGATCCTGGTTTCAGAACCCGGGATAAGCTATCTGAAGTCCTCTGATAGAAACCAGGGTCCTGTGTCATGTAAACAGCTGATCAGGTTTCTGATCATTCTATGTTGGTACAGAACATCGAAGCTGACATGGTGAGAAATCGAGACCATCTGAAACTGGATACTGTTATGATCACGTGAACGTGGAGATCGATCAATAACCAGGTTTCTCATGTTCGATGTAAACCTATCCCAAATATGATCAAAAACGGGAAGAGTGCAGTTTGAAGGGGTCATAACAATCTGACTGTTGGTTGATCGGTTACATGTGTGGCAGGTCTGGCTGCTGTCAAAAGATCTGCTATAAGCTGTAGTCAGCTGGAGGCTCAGGGTGGAGTAACATTTCGCTAAAGCGAGTTTATTTGCACATTAGCTTTCAACAACAAGGAGATTCAACGTGTTTTACATGAGACAGAGAACAATAAGATATACAATCAATATAAAAAGACACAAATAGGATTTCAAACAAATTAAAATAGAAACACCTTTTAAGTACACGTGGCTGAGTGTGAATGAGTGTATTAAACCATATCTGGATTTTATCAGATATGAGACGCTTGATATGAAAGTTACCCGACTCATGAAAACCGTTTTTGTAACGTGTCACTTTAATGTGAACTCTGTAGCTTTTTACAAGGAAGGTCGTCGGTGTCTTCGCTCTTGCAGTCGAGCCTTTTAGTGGGGTTTTAACTCACTCCCCCCCCCCCCCCCCCCTCTGAGAACAAAGATGGACTACAGCAACTTTTTTAACAGGAGAAGAAAAAGATGTGACAAAAAATAACCTGCTGTGAGATGCTTGGAAAATTGCTGGTATTGCCTCAAACTGTTGCCCTGAGACCTCAGAGCTCGATCAACACCAGTTTGTATATGTGATAATTACAGAGGGTTCATCTTCATCCTCCTCCTCATTATTCTGTATGTTGTAAAGTGACTAGAGTCCAGACAGTTGTGGTGTCTCCTGGAAAAAAAATAAATCTGTACATGATCACACTGTATGATTCAGTAATGATGCTAATAACAACAATAATAACCTTTGTAATTTAATAAACACACTGGAAAGGCACACAGAGGAGAGCCTGTGGTGCTTTTAATATAGCTAATTATGTATAAGCTGTATGAAATGTTTGGTATGAGTGTGGAAAATACGTAAGACCAGGCTGAAGGAGGAAACGTGAAAAATAACTAGAATCAACACATTTTGAAATGAAAGATCAAATATAAGAAATGATTGAACCCACACGGCAATATAAAGTGTTACAGCAGCAGAGGCAGAGCTGCAATGATTAGTCCACCCACAGAAAATGAATAGGCATTGTTTTTTATTGATATGTTTATCAATGAGCATTACATACCGTAAATGCATACATACAGGCAGTACATACTTTAGTATGTAAAAAAACAAGTATTGCCATACTACATAAACCCTCTGGTAAGAATATTGGAGATATCAAATATAAGACATACAAGGCTCTCATGTTCTATGATTGTCTTTAGAATGCAGCATACAAGTCATGTAGTCTAAAGAAACATTCAGATATGACCTTATGCCACTGTGTTTTAATTGGAACTGGTTTCCCAATTCAGAAGTATGCACTTTCTTGCACAGAAGGTTAGCATTTTATAGAGTTTACTTTTATATTAATCGGTAATAAAACTGTAGATTAATGGCTAAGATTTTATTAATGTCCTGCCCTATAACATCCCAAACCTCTTTAATAGGTAAGACTACTCGTCTCTATTTTGCACTTATTTGCACCACAGAATACATTATGATGAAATAACTGAGGTGTTTATAACAGGTGCAATAAACAGAACTACAGATGAGCTAATGACAGTGACAAATCACACCAGTACAACACATAAAATGCCTAATAAGTGAAGTGAGAATAATAGTAATAACAAACATTGAATTTTGCTCCATCTCTACTGTTGATAGATGACAGACAGACAGACATAGATAGATAGCGTACTTTATTAATCCCAGCAGCTGCAAAAAACTATAAATTGCTTAACTATATAAAATATGTATAAACAACTTAAAATAAGTAGGATAATCTTATACATGTGTAATGCTGTGCAGTGGTAGCCAAGTAAACCCTGGTGAGGTGGACATAGTGCAAGTATACTTTGAATGTGCCCAGTACTACACTGTACATTAGTATAAATAGATAATAAAGTGTCCTGAATCGATGTGCCAAATTAAAGAAGTTTTTGGATCGATCCTACATACAGTAGGTTGATATACACTCAGTAGCCACTTTATTTATCCCCATGATTTACTTTATATTTTCTTTCAAAATGTCTTAAATATTTATAAGAAACATCTTAATTTATAGATTAAGGTCTTAAGCCTAAACCATAAAATTATAAAATACTTAAAATATTCTTTAGTTATTTTATAGGCCATGTTTTTTTGTGCCTGTAGCGTAGAACACTGAGTGGTGGCTAAGACTAGAAAGCGCTATATAAATGCAGTCCATTTACCATATCAAGTGTAGAGGGAACTGAAATTTCACGGCCGTTTTAAATATTATGTCATACATTTACACAAATTGGGTTAGAATTGACCCAGTATTGTTTGTGTGTACACCTGTTAAATTTAGTACAATTCAATACACAGCTCTGCCATACAAATTATTTACAAAGATAACAATGTTCCGTTTTGTTTGACACTTTCAGAGAGATGTTAATTTAACTAAATGTTTATTATTGAGGCTGTAGTCAGTGATGGGATAGTGCTGCTGCATTACTGCAGATGTAAATGTGTTTCTTCTGACTTTTCATCTAGGGAACCACTGCACCACATTTTACTGAGAAAATATGCATGTGCCTCTGTTCTTTACGTCAACACACCCTGACAAAATAACGGGTGAGTTTCCCCTCATGGTGCTGGCGTGCACCACCGCCTCTGTGAGCATCAACCAGAGGTCATTAAAGGTCACTGATCGATAGCAACCCCCCCCAATCACCCATCACCCATCTCTCTCTCGCTCTCTCTCTCTCTCTCTCCCCCCCCCCATGAGAGGAACAACCGCCTCCCAAAAGGTCAAAATAAAAACCTGCTGAACTGTTTGATGAACTTGAGACGAGACACTACAGACAAAAACATTGTTTTTTTTTCATGCACTGGTCAATTTTAAGCTTCTATCGTATGTCTTCTTTCAGACTTGAAAAAAAGAAAAAACATTTATATGTACACTGATCAATCAGATCAAGACTAAGCTTTTTCGGGAGAGGGGCTTAAAGAGACAGGCGCTAACAGGTATATTCAGATAGATAATGTGTTTTTGAACATTAAAGCATGTAAACATGTAGAAACCAAATACAAAAAATTACAAGTAGACTATGAACCCCTTTAACTCAATAATATTCCAATTACTGTATATGATAGCCAATATGATATATACAATAATATAACTCTGAAAGGGACCATTCTGCCCAACACGTACTTCTACACTTGATACTTTAAGTAGCCTACATTTAGCTGTTAATACTTTTGTACTTTATACTTGAATGTAGGACAAAGTTCTTTTACAGGGCAGTATCGCTACTAAAGTATAACATGTGAGTAGGCCCTACTTCTAGAAAATAAATCGAGTTCAGGTTTTTCCCCTTGAAAAGATCATCTTTTATTTTTCAGTTTTCCTCCTCTGGTAAACTATGCCAGCCAAAGGCGGATACGTGACTTTAATATGATTTTAAGACAAACACAAACTTCGGACATAAACTTTCTTGTTGTTTATTTTTCACATTGCTTTTTTATGCTTAGAACCCATGGATGTTTTAAGGGAAGTAAGAGGAGAAGGGAAAACCGGACGGACCGCGCCCAGACCGCGTGATCGAGCACCCACATTTCCCCCCTGACAGCGGGAACGAGCGCTGACTGTGGGGGTTGACGTTTACTCCTCCGCGTGCGCTGCACCTATTGGACGCCCAAGTTGTCAATGATCCATGGCGCGCGCTGCTCTGGTACTCGTGAGTTCAAATTGTCACGACCGGGACACCGAAAGGGGGCGGTGTATGGCAAGTCGCTTCATAGAAAACACCCAACCTCCGCAGCAGCAGCTCCACTCTGGCTTACAAATCAAACACACCGTGAAATGTGTATGTCCAATTAGAGACCAGTCAAAGGGGAGGGTCAGCTATTCTGGCTTCTGATTCGCTAAAACGGTTGCCAATCAAATACTTATGCGTTACATATTGGCTCGCTGTGATTTTACACCGCCCACCGGCGTGTTATATAAAATTAATTCACATACCTCCATCTTTTTCGGTTCCTTGTGGCCACCCGAAACCTCCGTACAGTCCACTCTCTACAGTTCAGCCTGCTAAAATGGCCAAACCAAGAGTCTTCTTCGATATCACTGCTAACGGTTCACCCATGGGCCGGGTGGTGATGGAGGTAAACCTTCTTTAAAATGATAGGCGGGTAACGTTAATCACTGTCAGACAGGCTTGTTAATGTTAGCCTTCGGTCTGTTAAATACTCAGCTTGGTTTTAGCGTTGTGCCTTATTTTATAGTCATTTGGGCTGCATTACGTTAAATCCTGGTTTTCAAATGCTTAACGTTACCGATTAGCTAGATATACGAGCTAACAGTAACCGAACTGTCAGGAACATTATTGAATGGACCATGTGCACGTGTAATGTTGTGGCTCGTGGCCAGCGCTAACGGAACCGCATAACGACGGAACCTTACTGTTAACACTGGTGTGTTAATGTATTTCACATATTATCACATTCATGTTTAAACTGTAACTTAACGGTAATATTAATGCTTGTCACAGAGCCGGTCGTGTGATGTATCTCGGCACTATGACTTGTTTTAGCTATAACGCTAAACAGTAGAGTTAAATAGAACATAATAAAACACCCTCGGGTAACGTTAGAACTAAACAGCTAACATCAGCTTTCGTCACGCTGAGGTCCACCAAAGGCCCGCGGCCCACGTTTGAATCGTAGAGGGGCGAGCTGCCCGGGCGGGGGTTTGGGTTTGCCTTCACCGGCTAAACGCGCTCAGCTAACGGAACATTCAGTCATTTCTTTGTTGCAGCGTTTCGCGGCCTTCTCTCAAGCCCGGGAAACCTCTGCTGCTGTAAGAGAGTCTTCAATCCGCGGGCTACTTTAAAAAATATATTTCAGTCTCAATGAATGGTTAGGTAAATGATTTGGCCACAATGTAGCTAGCTAATGTTAGAAACATAATACAAAACGTATTACCTGCGGCGTTTAGCATGTTAGCCGCCGAAGCTAACTTCCCCAGTTCCTGTTGTGGACGGAGCGGCAGTTCTGGAAAGTTCCACTGAGGGGGGGAGGGAGGGGGGGGGCTACCTGCATGATTTTAAAAAAGAAATGCGGATGTAGGGAGATGGCCGAAACAACAGCTGCACTTTTTAGTCCACAATGAGTAAGCCTAATGTTGCATTGTAGACAATATGGATCATAATGGCACCATTATCACACAGGCAGTTTATATCCGCCAGTTTGTATGGCGAGCTAAAAGCTGCCAGCGTGCTAGGTAACAAGTCCAGCCATTTTGTGCACATCGTTGTAGCTGTGCCCCATTATGGGCGTTACCGATGTATAGTCCAATCTGAACCCGAAGACCTCCAGCTTAAAGGATTCTAAATCTGAGAGCAACCAGAATACACGGCACAAGTAATAATTTTTTAGGTTTTGGCCAGTTGGTGGTGGTAAATGTAATCGGACCCTCCCAGCGTCTCAAGCAGACTGCTCCTTAAATTATAAAGGTCTGGTTTTCTGTTACTGCTAAACAAGTGTTTTGCTGCACAGAGCTGTTCTGAGATTGACTGCAGCTCTCACTACACACCAGTCTGCTGCAGCACCCCCTCCCTCTGAACATACTTGCATGGTAGTGTCACTGCTGTGCAGGGCATGCAGATATCTGTGTGGTGCAATGCAGCATTCCTGTTTCACCATGACCAGGCACAATTACCACACGCTAATCACAAAATAACCCTGATCTGTGTTTAAATGGGCTGGAATTGTTGAAACTAGGCTACATGAAGTGAATTTGTTTTTTGAATGCAGAGTAGTCTTTCGCAAGATAATTACTTGGAAATATATTGCTTGCAGTTTGGTCGTTTTCCTACATTGCAGGATAATGTATTAAGAATGTCAGAGGCTCCCTTACCTCCTTACAGTTGGACTATAAGCTACTGATGTGCTGAATTTCCTTCTGTTGTCTCACAGAACAAAGTGCACAGTATTTGCTGCTCTGGTTTTGGCTTGTTGCCTGGATGGCATCAAGCTAAATCTTAGTTCACTGACTGGTTACTGATTTACTTTTTTTTTATTTTTTTTTTTTATCCTCTAAAAAGTAATTATTTTATCAGTCTTTGAAACCAACAGTTGGCCTTTCTGTTCATAACAACTTACTTGGCGGTGTTCATTTTGTTTCTGCAGCTCCGTGACGACGTGGTGCCCAAAACTGCTGAAAACTTCCGTGCCCTCTGCACTGGCGAGAAGGGCTTCGGCTACAAGGGCTCCAGCTTCCATCGCATCATCCCAGACTTTATGTGCCAGGTGATGCAGCATGAAACGGAGTTTAGACTTTATATTACTTTATATTAGTTTTATATTTATCTTCATTGGTTTAAAGTAGGACTGTGGGTGTTAGGTTAGGGATGTCAATGAATTTACTAAATTACTTTTTATATCTTACAATTGGCATTAACACTTTGTCTCTAGTAGGCTATTTTCATGTCTTTAGGATTTTATTGTACTTTCCTTTCTTTAATAAACTTTATTTTTTTATAATCCATTTTGACCAGAGCCTGTGAGTGGAGTGGTCAGAATTTCCGTTCATTGGTCACGGTGCAGTTTGTTCCCCCTGCTCCATTCAAAACATTCACCACTCGCTCCAAAAAGAAACAAAGCTGCGTTGTATTTCAAATGAACGGCACCTGTCCAGAGCTCAACCAGCAAAAAGTCGGCTTTTTAACGGCCCCTTGCAGTTTGGCGTGAGGGCAGGTGCCATTCATCTGCATGTATACTGTTAGTACTGCAGTAACAGTGACTGGCTCCGGCACTGGAGATAAGGCGAAGCTCCAACCTTATGAAAAAAATCCATCCCGCTCACTCGCGCACCGCTTGCATGCCGATTTTATTTATTATTTTTTTGACGGCATCCAGACAAAGACAAACGGCACCCTATGGTTGAAAGGCTGGTCCAGAAAATTCACTGCGAGTGGGTGTGTTATATCATGAGGCTGTGCTACCAGAAGTAAACAAAGGTGAAGATGGCACAAAGCAACAAATGTCTAACTGGAGAAAAGATACGATTTTGAAACTTCTGTTATGGTCAGACAAATGTAAGGAACAGCAAGAGATTTTGTTATGACTCATTACAAACCGGATGCGTGATCACATTGTGATTACATGTAAGAGGTCTACGGTGTTTGAATTTAAGTTTTACGTTATATAGGACTTGTTTTATTTTGTAATGTGTAGGTATGTAGATCTTATAAAATGCTTGAAATAAATATACAAGTAGTGATGTCTTTTTGCACATGATTCACACTAAACAGTTTGCAAACTGAAATGACAATATTTTAAGATTTTGCTTTATTTTATACTTTTATCTACTTGCAACACATGACGCACATTGATGCGGACGATTGGCAGCCAGAGTGAGAATTTTCTGACGTCCCCCTGTTGAGACCAGTCAGGTTTGGATCCGTTTGTTGATCGCTAGTATTTTGCTTGTGCAATACGCAGGGCGGTGACTTCACCAACCACAATGGAACTGGTGGCAAGTCCATCTACGGCAACAAGTTTGCTGATGAGAACTTCACCCTGAAGCACCTTGAACCTGGCACCCTGTCCATGGCCAACGCTGGCCCAAACACCAACGGCTCCCAGTTCTTTATCTGCACAGCTAAAACGTCATGGTAAGAGCACACACCCCTGTCACTGGCTTTTTATCCAGCTGTCCAATGATAGTGGAGGGGCAGACAATTCCACAATGACCAACCATCACATCCTACAAGTGCTGAACAGCAATGGAGGAGAAATTAATACTTAGACTGGCGAGAGATAAAACCTTTAATTTTTGGAGAATGCAATGCCACCTCCTGCAGCATATCCACCTGGCTGTGCAGCAGGTTTATGGATATTTTCACCAAAATATGCAGCTTCCATTTCTTGTCACTGCTGGTTATATCCTGTTCATCTGTCTGCTTGCAGGCTTGATGGGAAGCACGTGGTGTTCGGGAGAGTGATTGAGGGGATGGACGTGGTAAAGAAAATGGAGACACAAGGCAGCCAGAGCGGCAAAACCTCAAAGAAGATCATCATCGCTGACTGTGGGCAGCTTTGAGCTCCAGCACTTAACCCTTTCTGCTTGCCACACCCCTGTAGGCTCCGGACACCCCCCCCCATCCAGCCATTCAACATTCCTATTGATGGAGATTCAACTGACCCCTTGCCGTCCCCTTTTTTATTCTGTTGAAATCATGTTGCTGCATTTGTGACTTTGCCTTTTGAAGTTTCTTTTGCATTAATGTTTTTTCCACAAAGTCCCAACGGTTTTTTTGTTAAGTCAAAAAAAATGAATAAAATGGAAAGTTGCTTTGGCAATTGGAACATGTGTGGTTTTTGTTTGACTAAAAAAAGTTAATGTCTCAAGGCTAAGATAATATGGTCAGCATTTGAGCCAAAGTGGTAGTAATGCTAAAACTTTGTAATTCCATTTTAGTAGTGATTAAATTAAAGTCTGTAATTGGTGCTAAAGCAACAGTGTTGGACCTGGTTCTTTGTTTCAAAGTTTTTACAATCATTAAAGAATCACTGGGTAATGCTTTAGGATTTAAGCGTTCAGTTCTTTACTTCTGTAAAAGTACTAATACCACAAAGAAAATCACTCTATAGTAAAAGTTTTGCATTTAAAATGTTCTTCAGTAAAAGTATAATGAAAACTTAAGGTATAAAAATGTCTCCTGGACACTGGAGGTTTTAAATACTGAGTTTTTAAAGTCTCCAGCAGAGGGAGCGCTTGAGCTGTACATTGTTCTTCTGGTCAACAGTCATTTTAAGCATTCGCTAATAAAGAGTAAGACCGGGTTTAGTCTTGAAACACTGAACAAAGCAGCTCTACTGTAAAAATCTATTTCTCCCAACGCTGTTTGGCTTGTCAGCAGAGGGCCTGATAGCCAATCTGCCATCCAGACGTCAGATGAATTTCAGGAGAACTAATTCTGATATTCATGTGTCTGGAACTAGAGATGCACCGATAGACCGGCCGGTGACCGGAATTGGCCGGTTTTCACGTGCTCGGCCATGACCGGCGACCGGCAGGTCAGTCTGACATATGCCGATTTCATGCCGGTCAATGCTACAAGTAACTGACAACGTAAGTTATACGTGTTACAGTTTTCAAGGACGCACGCATACACGCACGCGACAGCACAGTCTCTTTTTCCTTTCTCTCAACTTTTCCGCCGTGTGTCGCGCGTACCCGCTCGCGGTGTGAAGCGCGTGTCCGCGCTATTCTCGCACATGTAGGGAACCTCGTGAATTAACTTGCAACATGTCAGCTGTTTGGAAATTCTTCAGCGTGTGTGCAGAAGATAACAAGTTTGCAATATGCAACACCTGCAAGGAAAGAGTAGGGCGTGGAGGGACGACACCAAAAACCAAAATCACATTTTTTTAGTTAGATATTGGATGTGAAAAGAAGGAAATGGTTCTAACATTGCACTTTAGATGTGTGTGAATTTCCCACACCAGGAGTAAGTTATATAGTTCTATTTTATAGTGATCCATTATCTGTTCAAAAAATGTTTCTATGCAAAATGTTCTATTAAAGAAAAGATAGAAAATAAATATTTGTGTGTGCTGTAAAGTGGTTAGAAAAAAATGAAATCGGAATCAGCTAAAATCGGTATCAGCTGGCCTAACTCAAAGAAAATCGGAAATCAGAATCGGCCTAGAAAATTGTAATCGGTGCATCTCTATCTGGAACACATTTTAGAACGCTAGAGTTGGAGGAAGCAGTCTTGTGGCTTGATATCAGTCTTGTCTTATCAGTCACCTACCAGCTTCAAGCTCACTGAGTAACATAAATTGTCTGGTAACATAACTTAAGTGTGCATGTCCGTAAATAGACCAGAGACTTCCCGTGAACAGGTGCCGAAATAAATTTCTTGTATGTGTCCAATTAAGAAACAGTTATTTCACTTAGATATAAAGCTGCTGCAGCTGGTCCTCTTTCATAAAGAAGATGGTGTAGAAAGAAAAACATTCAGGTGACATTTTTATTTTGGCAAAAAACAAGCGAACAGAAATAGCTCTGTTTGTTTCCTAACTGCTTTCATGAAACCTCAAGCCGTTGGCTCCCTTTACTCAGGAGTAGGCTACAAATTGGCTACAATGACTCTATGGACCCCCTACTTTTGGTGTCCTTGCATTAGGCTAGCTGTCCCCTCCGCCCCCTGCTTCTAGTCTTTACGCTAAGCTAGGCATGTCAAACTTTTCTTTTAATGTCTGTTCAGATGTGATGATGGCGAAGAAAATGTGAATGTTTTACTCAAGTTTAAACACTTTAAAACCGGCACAGTTGTCTTCACCTCCTTTAATATAGGCTACTATAGTGACTTTTATTGATTAAATATTTGTAACTTTTTTTTTACTGCCCTTCAGTTTGGGAACTACTGCTGTGCTGTCTTCTATGGAGAAAAAAGTTCACGTCTCACCAACAAATTGAACTAACGTTTAAATTAAATGTGCACAAAAGATACAGAGTTTATAAATAATCTGTCAGCAGCTCCTCTCTGCCGTCCTCCTCTTCTTCCCAGAGTTCCTTGTGTTCCTCTGGCACACCCCCTGGCCTTTTGCTTTCCCAGACTCCGCCCGGCTGACTGCGGTGCAGGACAGCCCCGTGTCACAGTCGCAGCGCCCCAGCTTCCTCCTCAGTTTGGTGGACCCTTTCAGCAGACAGGCCTCGCCCTCCACCGGGATCCTCTGACATCGTTTACCGGTCAGATACCGGACACAGCACAGACCGGCCGCACAGTCACCGGACCGCACACAGCTTGACATTTCTGGAGCTGGAAGAGATACACAATTTAACACAAGTCCTAATACCGATAATGCAGTACAAGTACTACACACCAAAATACTCCACAACAAGTAAAAGTCCTGCATTCAAAACCAGTAAAAGTATCAGCAAAATGTAGTTACAGTACTTTAACGTGTATGTATTGATTGTGCAGTAAAATGTTCCCTGTCAGTGTTTATATCTGATGCTTCTGGATTAGTATGACTGCTGTATTCATGTGTATAATGCCTTTTAATGCTGTAAATGTTTAAGGTTGAGCTAATTTCAACTCATTTTTTTCTGTTGGATAGTTTAATCTACAGCAATGCATCATCTTCTTTAAAATCATTGATTTGGGAATCGTAGTTGACTTCCAATCACTCACCTTTCGTCCTGTTGAAGCCGTCGGTGTTTATGTGGCTGTCTGTCTCTCTGTCTCGCTGTCTGTCCACCTCTCTGTCCTGCAAGGACGGTCTCCTCTGAGCTCTGTTACTGCAGCCTTCCCTCTGACAGATCGATAGATAATTACATGGAGCATTACAATGAATTCTACTTCTTGATTAAACTCCCCAACAGCTTATACAAGTGCAGCTGCCAAAATCATTAGATTAATCGTTAGTAGATTGACAGAATATGTTTTGCCCCCGTCCATAGCAGTACATTGCTTAGCCTCTGTGTCGGTACTCCTGGCTGCTTCTCCAAACTGGGGGCGTGTTGACCCCCATCTACTGTAGGTAATACACTGACTATGGATAATTACCTCATACAACCCCATTTCAAAACTTTCAAAACCATCCCTTTAAGTAGCCTACAGTACTTGACTAGATGTACTGTGCTGTGAATAATGTAGCTTATGGCAATGATTGTGTTGGGTTTAAATATTTGTCTCTCTGTCTGTCACTGACCGGAGGTACGGAGCAGTCAGGTGTAGAACATGGAGGTGTTTGTCCTCGATTGGAGTTGAACGTTGCCTCCGTCCGGCGCCGTACTGGACGGTCCACCTGGTCGCCATAGGAACTGTCCTGATAGACAAGGTCAGAGTGATAGAGAGTTAGGACCTCAGATATTAAATGTTGATGATACCAGCATTTATGTTAAAAATTAGCATCAAAGTTGACTACATATGCTGCAGGTACTATGGCTGTAATCACAATGTTTGTGCCATATTACAGTAATTACAGATATCTGATCTGATGTATTTATACAGAAATACATCAAAGACAATGAGCTAATAGACCTCTCACAGTAAAGTATAATTAGTTCACTGTATAATCAAATGCATGATATTGTTATTCCATAAGAGATTATACAAACATAAACTGCAAATATTTAAAGTCACTATTGGACAGGCAGATAATATGAATCTTAGTGTCTGATAATATCCTATAAAGAAACTGTAAATTCACAGAAAGGTTTGTAGAAGGTGATTTGGTGCTAATTATAGGGATTTAATGCCAATAATATGCTTGGAGTCTTTTAGACAGCACACAGCAGGTCAGTTGAACATCTAATAATGTGAAGTATGTCTACAGGAAGCTCACAATTCAACATACGTATATGGAGAATAAAGTTTTTTAAAAGATTAACAATGAACCCAAACTTGAGTTGTCTCAAGATAATTAAAGGGAGAATGTGTTACACAGAATTATGTTTATTTTTCCTGCGCTTTTGCCTCTTTTTGTGAAACACTGGATACTTTCACCTCTTCCGACTTTAACAAATACTTCACATGAAACAATACAAGAAAGAATAATCACTCTTTGGTTGACCTCACAGATTTAAATGCAGCAGTTATTTAAATGAAATTCTTCTGGAAATCAAAAACTGCTCAAAAAGTAAACACAACTTATACTTGTCTCATTAATTGATATATAATTAGTACCAAATTCTTTCCAAGAAACCTCTGCAGAAATTGTAAGCTGTAGGCTATATGTTTAATGTATATTATGGAGTATGGTTGGACAAATTCTGTATTTACCTTATATTGAAACTAACAATTATTTATTTTACGGGTCAATCTGCAAATTACTTTCTTGATTAATTAATGAATTGTTTGGTGACAGCTTTAAATGTCTTCGTCTGACCAGGCTAAAACCTAAGAAAAAAATCTATTCTCAGCTGACTTTGATTATTCACTTGTCATCAATCACACACAGGAGAGTTGGCAGTCCTGTTGAAGATAAACTGTGAATCTCCAACAACCTGTAACTCCAGCTGTCAGATAAACATAGTGGAGTAAAAATGAAAAATAGAAAGTTTAAGAGAACCTTTAAACTAAAAGACACGGGCGCCCGGATAGCTCAGTTGGTAGAGCGTGCGTCCATATATATAGAGTGTTTACTCCTCGACTCCGACCTGAGGCCCTTTGCTGCATGTCATCCCCCCTCTCTCTCTCTCCTTTCATGTCTTTAGCTGTCCTGTCAAATAAAGGCCTAAAATGCCCCAAAAAAAATCTTAAAAAAACAACAACTGAAGGACACAATAGGACTTCCTGTCTCTGCTCACTTGTATATTGGTGTTTAGTGGAAATTAAACCTTACTACTGATCAGAAACAAAAAAAGTTGATATACTTGGGAATACAATATTTTTTCCAACAGTCATACTTAGTGAATCTACAAAGTAAATAATAACTTTAGTTGTAAGATGGATGCAGTGCAGTAAAAAGTACATCATCTCCCTCTGACATATGGTGGAGTAGAAGTATAAATACTACAGTAAAGTATTTTCCTCTTACCGGCAGCTCGGAGCTCTGCTGCGTCGTCTCTTTGGAGGATCTGATGGTGTTGGAGTCCAGAGCCAGACCACAGACCAGAGACACACACAGGACGCTACGCCACATCCACAGCATCATCCGATCGATTGATCAATCACTCCTCTATCAACTATCGATCACTGGATCCTCCTTTTATCTGCTTCTGTCCCTCTGAGGTCAGTCACACCTGACGTTTGAAATTCACAATTTACTACTTTAATTTTTTCAGATTTTCTGCTTTAAAATAATTTGACTCTTTGACTTTACCAGCTTTCTTCGGTCTAATTATTGATCTGATTATTAGAATAATTTGTTTAAATCCTTCCAGGGTCTTTTCTAACCTCCTTGCAATAAAAAAAAAAAAAGATCTCCCTGCTGCTTTTAAATAGTTTGATTATGATTTTGAATAGTTTTCTGTATTTCTGACAATAACTGCTGAATTGAAACAGCTCTCCTGGTTTTTAGCCT
Source organism: Sander vitreus (assembly GCF_031162955.1). Lineage (NCBI taxonomy): Eukaryota > Metazoa > Chordata > Actinopteri > Perciformes > Percidae > Sander > Sander vitreus. The sequence goes on along the minus strand of NC_135859.1, from coordinate 12,775,281 downwards.
TAAAATGAATTCAGTTATTAAAGAATAGCTACCTGCGGATCGTAAAACCAGCTCTAGTTTATTGTGTTAATAAATGGCTGATCCTCTCTGCTCTGTCTGTTTCCTCCTTCAGGTGCTTCAGGTTTGTTTTTTATACCCTTCCCCTCCCCTCTGATCCGTCCTGTCTCTCAGAAGTTTTGAAGGTGCGTTTGAAGCTCGACCGCATCAGTCGGCGGAGCCAGCGCCGCCTTCGCTTCCTTCCTGGAAGCCCCGCGGGCGGCCTCAGGTGAGGGTGGGACGTTTGATACATGACACCGCAGAGAACACTGAGAGATGAAAACACACCTGGAGACACGAGACAGGTAGAGCCGTGTGTGTGTGTGTGTGTGTGTGTGTGTGTGTGTGTGTGTGTGTGTGTGTGTGTGCGCGCGCGCGCGCGTGTGTATGGTTGTACTTTATGTGGTTTGAATGTTGGGATAAAGACTCATTAGAGCTGAAGCTGTCTCTGTCAGGCGGGCGGATGTGTGTGTGTTTACAGGTGATTAAAGCTGATTACCAGTTTCAGATAACAACACTAAACAGTTGAAGAGTGATCTCAGCTCTCTGAACACACAAATCCAACATAATCGAGTAGTAAAGAGAAGTTTTAAATATGTCCAGGTGTGTTTGTGTGACTGACAGGTGTCCCGGCCAATCACACAGCTGTCCAGGAGACACAAGGACAGTTTTATAGGATCAAGAAAAGGTCGTAAAACAAACCTTTTGAGGAGATTTTAGGTTAAGTTGCTTTTTCGTTTTCCTCACAAGATGGTGTATGAACATGTTCATTTCTAAAGTCATTTTGCGTTTTCCGTTCTGCCATTCAGTCTCTACCAACTTAGACGCCAATAACTTCTAAAGCCAAAAGGACAAACCATGGCAACAACAAGTGTGTCCCAGCCATGTGCTTCACTTTTTAGTGTCCCCCTGGAAACAGTTTCCCCTGTGTTGTGAGCTTCTTGCAGCGCTTTTTGTGAATGTGGCACATGTTTCGTCAATTAGATGTTTTTGTGTGTTGTCAAATTAGTGAAGATGTGTCTTAATTTGCAGTGTGTTGAGCTCTCAGGGCCACCGTACTTTACAACATAGTAATCAAGTAATTTTGTTGCATTAATCTAACCAATTAGTTTTTTTCTTTTTATTTAACCTTGACTTAACCAGTAAGTCCCTTGAAATAGAAATATCTTTTCTGAGGGAGAAGACAGTATGGCAGTTACAGTTTAAATAAAAATAAAACTCAACCGATTGGAAATATATTGAGACAATATCGAGCTCAAATAAAGCAGTTGCATTTCTCTGTTACATGGACTATATATTCATAGTCCAAATTCACAATGTTAACCACGTGTTTAAAACTGCAAACTGAAACAAACTAAATCTGGGAGAAAATATGTTTCCCTCGAAACGTAAATGAAAATGCAGTTTAGTTGTATGAGAACGTAATTTTTTAGGAGACAGGGTTGGGGAAAAGGACACTGGCAGCTTTTTTCTTTTCTTTTCTTTTTTTTTAGATCGATTTTTTATTAGCACCATTTATCATTCAGACATACAGAACAAATTCCACAATGTGTGCCAGGTAGTATGAAATGGTGCACAGAACAGAGAAACACAAAATGAACAAGAACAAAAAACCCTTTGTCTTCCTTCCTCTGTCTCTCTAGCAGGTGTAATTTAGAGCCATCATTAAGTAACAAAACAATCGGGTCAGTAGGAATTAGATATCCTAACACATCAGATAGTATTGCTGTTGTTTTATGCCAGAACTCATGCACCTGTTCACACTCCCAGACCATATGCAAGAAAGTTCCAGTTTGTTCAGGTTGACAGAACGTACAATAGGGAGTGGGAAGGACTTTTGAAATGTATCTCTTCTGAGGAGTCCAATATGTCCTATGACATATGTTGAAGTGGATATACTGGTGGTTTGGGTTCTTGGAACAGTGGAAAATGTTGTCCCAAACTGCCTCCCAATTAATTGTGTTCCCCTCAGGGCTCAGCTCTCGTTCCCATTTCTTTACTATTGGGAGTTCTCCTGTGGATACTTGCAACAGCTTAGCATAAATCTTGGACACTAATCCTCTCTCACAGGGAAATCAAAAAACCATTTAATGACTGGGTGCACCTCCAGTGTTTGTGGTACGTTGTAAGATAGAGTATTGTATCCTAGGTTGTTTATTGTTACAAATATGCTGCCGAATTAAAGTATAAAGTTTCTTCCAGAAATTTATTGGTGGGGTTAAGGGGATCATTGAACTTAAGAAATTCACACGGGGAGCTATGTTCATTTTAACAACAGCAATCCTGGACTGTAGTGATGCCGGCAGCGCAGACCAATTGGCCAGATCCCTTTGAACATTACTTAATATAGTTTCATAGTTGTCCTGAACAACTCGCTGTAGGGATGCAGGTATGATGATTCCCAAATATGTAATTTTGCTTTTGGGGTGGTATTGTACCAGTAATAGCTGATATCACATGCCTGTTGTTCAATAGAAGAAGATTAGATTTATTCCAATTCATTTTATAGCCGGAGATTGAGCCAAATTTGTTGAAGATCTTAAGAATTTTTGGAATAGAGTCCTCAAGATCAGACATGTACAACAAAATATCATCTGCGAAAAATGATATTGAGCTGTTATTGGATTTAATCTGGACATTACATATTTTATTTTGCCTTATGGCTTAGGCTAACGGTTCAAGAGAGATCGCAAATAGCGTGGAGGAGAGCGGGCATCCCTGTCGAGAGCCCCGCTCGATGGAAAATGGCTGAGAATGCAAGCCATTGGTTGAGACTATGGCCATGGGATTCGCATATAAAGTACGCACCATGTCAATGAATTTGGCCCCCAAACCAAGCCTCTCCATTACTTGCCACAAGTAGTTCCACTCTAGGCAGTCGGAAGCCTTTTCCGCGTCCACTGATAAAACTGCTGCCGTTGTTGGAAGGTTTTTGGCTTCTTCTATTACATGAAATAGTCTGCGTACATTGTCGGCAGCATGGCGCTTTGGTATAAAACCTGATTGGTCGGGGTGGACGAGCTTCTCGAAAGTACTCTAGGCGGAGAGCCAGGACTTTGGAATAAAGCTTAATATCAGTCCCGATGAGGCCGATGGGCCTGAAATTTGAGCACTGCGTAAGATCTTTGTCCTTTTTGGGTATAACAGAAATTAGTGCAGTGTTGGTTTGCTGGTGGAAAGTACACTTCTCTATGGCTGATGTTAGAGCTTGTAAAATGGTAGGTCCTAATATTGTCACGTCCAGCTCCCGCTCTTAAATTGTGTCCTGTTTGGTTTCATGGACTTCCTGCCCTAATGTGTATCACCTGTGTGTAGTTGTCTTCCCCAGTCCCAGTGTATATGTACTCCCCTTGTTTCACTTAACCTTTGCCAGATTGTTGTAGTACCTCGTGTGTCCACTCTCCAGCGTTTTTCCAGTGTGTATTTGTTCCATTTTTACCAGACCTTTTGTTTTGTACTTTTGACCACGTCTACTGCCTGCCGATTTTGTACTGTTGCCTGCATTGTTCTCTGAACAATAAACTTACTTACCTTTTTACTCCGTGTCCTGAGTTGTGCATTTGAGTCCGCCATTGTACCCTGACAAATATGTCAAAATACTGTAGAAGAAGTTCTGATGGAATTCTATCCAACCCTGGCGTTTTCCCTTTTTTTTTTTTTTACTCTTTTTAATGCTGATTTAAGTTCCTCTAATGTTATAGGTTGACCCAGTTCTTCTGCCTCTTCTGGGTCAAGGAGAGGCAAGTTTAGTTCTTTTAGGAACTCCTGTTACTGTGTCGGATCTGGGTTGCAGGAGGACTCCTACAACTTTGAGTAGAAGGATTGAAAAGTGGCGCTGATATCCTTAGGATTTGTTGAGATACCTCGGTCTGTGTGGATGCTGTTGATAGTAGCTCTGGATTTGCTTTGTTTTAATTTCAGAGCAAGCAATTTGCTTGGTTTACAGCCATTAAAATAATAATTTTGCCTCACTCTGTGCATTATGAATTCAGCTCTTTTGTAGACGATTTACGTCTTTTTTTACGTAAATGTGACTCTTGTATAAGTGCCATGTCTATTTTCTTCCTTCTTAAATAGTCCAGAAATTTAGCTCGTTTGATCGGCCCGTTTAGCCCCCTGATGTTAACTGAAAGGATTGAAAGCCGCTTTCCGACCGGAGGGATTTTTGCAGTTCCTAGAACATAAAATTCATAGAACGCTTTTTTTTTCGTGTTCCGACTGGACCAATTTGGGGATTTTTAAGTCCCTCTGGCCGCAGACAGACCAACAACGGGACAATTTTAACAATTTTCGCCATCTTATTCATCACTAATTTCACTTATGACAACGTTTTAGGCGAGAAATTAACTGTTTAGATTTTGAATATAGGCAGTCTTGCGAAAATTGATGCTGAATTGACAATTTGCTTCAAAGTTTTCAGAGTTGAGAAGCTCCATGAAGTGAGGCGCCTGCCCCAGCTTCTAGCTCGTCTTGCTCAGAGACCCCGAGGTAAGGTGGAGGTCTCTCAGACCGCTCTCGTAAATAAGAGGCTTAAATATATGTTTAAATATCACAACACTTGTCCATCATAAGATTAACGGGAACCTGTGGTTAACTGTCTTTTCGGAGTTAAACTTCACAAGCGTGTCCTGCAGCTGGCAGGCCGTCACACACACACACACACACACACACACACACACACACACACACACACACACACACACAGCGCAGCAGGCGGGGGAGAGAGAGATATCCGTTTCTCTTCGGGAGACTTGTTTTAATTATGACAAATATGCTATATACATTAGATTTAGTATTTAGTTCATACTTTTTTGGTGTATTTGTTTTCTAATTTTAACGCTATAAAGACCGTTGCCGTGCTTGCATCACTCCCTTACCCCTCCTACCAGTCCCTATGGCCACTTGGCCAGTGCGAATGCAATTGGAAAAACGGTTTTGGGGGAGAGTAGTTAGTAGATCTGTCTAGAAGTGGACTTTTCCTATAACTACGTTCCTGTAACTACTTGGTCGGAACGCGGCTATTGTTTCAACCAGCTATTAAGTTCTGAAATAGGCTATGCGAAAAACACACCAGCCTAGTAAGAGTAATAAAAAATAGATTATAAACTGAATAGTCCATAGCCGCTGGGTCTGCCAGCCCCGGCCCCACCGCCGGCTCCAGCACCAGACGAGAAGTCCCCCCGGCCATCCTCTGGGTCCGATGTCGGCACCCGGTCCAGCCGCGGAGCGGCTCGTGTGGATGTCACATCATCCTCCATATTCAGCCCCCGACAGAAAACGTCCGCATCCTTGGCTGTAGTGAAGGTGAGCACTCTCCCTCCGTGGGTCACTCTCAGGGTGGCCGGATAAATAAGGACGTTTGAGACGCCTTTAGCATGTAACTTACACTGTGCTCCTATAAATTCTCGGCGCCGCTGGACAGCGAATGCACTATCGTCAGGCTTAAAGCACAGTGTTGCTTTGGAATCACGAATTGGGCCTTTCTGCTGTTCTTGTACTTGGATTGCTTGGCGGTCCTGATATCTCAAACACCTGAAAATCAGAGTACGTGTTGTTGTACTACCCTTGCCGTAGATTCTGTGTGCTCTGTCAATTTCGATGATAGCCCTGTTCTGTAAAGTGGGGATCCACACCGGTAACTGATTTTGCAGAAACCCAACTGGGTCATCTTTTTTGCTGCCCTCTTTTAGTCCAATGATGCATTGTTGCGTCGGGATCTGTCTTCCATTTCGGCTAGCTTATACTCAAATTTCTTCTGGTCATCAACACAGGCATTCACCATGTTTCTTATCTGCCTGTTAACCTCCCTGCGTCCTGTCCAGTCGTTGCACCAGATCACATTCCGTAGCTCCCTGCCTTTCAAGCTCTGTCCTGATGTGTTGAAGCGAGGTATCAATTTCTGCTAACGCTTCCTTCACTGCGTTGCGGACCACTGATTAAAGCACATTTTGTTGCTTTTCCAAGGGTTTATCTGTGTTTTTTTGCCCCCAAAGGCGCCTCCCAGGCAGCGCTGCCTGGAAGGCACTAGGATTAGGCACTGGTTATGGTTAGAGTTAAGGTTAGGGTTAGGTGCCTTGAAGGCAGCGGTCGCAGCGCTGCCTGGAAGGAGCAGTTGGGGGCAAAAAACACCATTGAGCTTTCCAAGGCCTTGGCTATAATGTTTTCCATGTTCAGTTCCGCGCTAGCATCAGTAGCCATGTTAGCCGTCGCCATGTTGGCAGACTTCTGTGTCCGGGTAAACGGCAAAGAGACATGCTTTTTTGCTCCTGCAGGCATTCCACTGAGTCACGGTGGTAACAAATAAAACGATTGACGTGGAAGAAGAAGGAATAGACCTGGTTTTTCAATGAAAATACGGAGGTGGGTGAGGAGCTCTAGTCTTGAGCAACCATTGCGATCACCGGTCACGTGACCTCTGGCAGCTTTTTTTAACAAGACTTTGAGAGTTCATTAACAGACAAAAACAGCTGGATATCACATCGTCTGCAGCCCTGAAACCTGCAGCTGCCTGAAGGAAGTCTGCAGCAACTGATGGATGATTTGGAAAAATGATCAGTGATGACGTGAAGACGGCCAGCTGGTTTCTGATTCACACACACACACACACACACACACACACACACACACACACACACACACACATTAACAAATATAAAACATAATTTGTGAATATTTGTTTTGTGGCTTATTTGAGATCATATGTGAAGTGACTGCATGTGTGAGAGGACAAACATACATGAAACACATCATACAGAGAGACCTGCAGTGTAAACAGACCTGCAGTGTGTGTAGATGAGTGTGTGAGATAAGGTCTCCAGCCTGCAGGTTGTTCCAGGCTTCAATAAAAGGACAGCAGATGCTCACAATTACTGACACACACACACACACACACACACACACACACACACACACACACACACACACACACACACACACACACACACACACACACACACCAGCAACGCAAATGATACACCCTCTGACCTGTGTGTGTGTGTGTGTGTGTGTGTGTGTGTGTCCATAATGTCAGTTTTTATCAGAATAAAAGGGAAGAGACATCCTCCGTCCTTCCTTCAGTCCTTCCTCATCTCCTTGTCTCTCCTCTCTCCTCCCCTCAGGTCAGATATATAGTGTCTCCATCAGCAGCTGAAGAAACCAGAACAAGAGCATCACTTGCCAGGTAGGAGCCACCTGTGTCTTCTTTAACACAGAAACCAGCTGTTTGTCGTTCAAATCAATGAAGTGAGTTTTATTTTTATACATTTATTTAAATACTGCTTTAAAAGTTGATTTTAGTCCTTCAGATTGTAGGTTTCATATATGTTTTAATTCTTATATATGATGAGTTTTATTTCAGCTTTTATTTTCTAAAATGTTAAGATTTATTTTATTTATTTATGTGTATATTTAATTTTCATTTATTTAAAATTAGATGCAATTAATTTACCAATTTCATTTATCCATTTTCTTTTGCTAATTTCATATGAGCTTTTATTCTTTCAAAATTAAGAACAATTCTGTTTTCTTAATTGTGACTGACAGTTTATCTTTATTTTGATTCAATAAATGCTAAGATGTGTTTTTATTATTTGTGATTTGTTTTTATTATATTTTATATATTTGAATGTGTTTATTTTGCTTTGTGTTAAGTTTAACTTGGTCTGTGTGTCTGCAGCTGTTTGACAGATGGACATGTATTAATTATATATCGCTTCAGCTTATGTATTGGTCATTGATTGTCATCTGTTACTTAGTCAGTGGCACTTTATTTATTTACTTTTTGACAGAGACTATAGAATGAAGCATTTTCACTGAAATGACTCGTAATGAAAAGTTTCACAATATAAATTGTATAAAACTGAAGATGTTCTGCAGGTTTTTTTTCTCAAACTAAAGATTCAGAGGCAATTACATTTCACATAAATTTTCCATCAAACAGGAGAGAGGGACAGATCAGAAGGACAGAGATAAGAGAATGAAAGGCGTGTGTGTGTGTGTGTGTGTGTGTGTGTGTGTGTGTGTGTGTGTGTTAGAGAGAGAGAGACAGATAACTGTGTTAGTGAGGGAGGAAAGAGCCTCTAAACCAATCAGCCGTGAACACACTTACGAGAAAAAAATCTAAAAACGACCAGTTGAAAAGTTTTTATTCACAATTTCTTATTCACACTAAATCAATATCTGATACATTACACAAATTGTAATGATCTTTTGTGACCAAGATAAAAAAAAAATAAAATAAATTAAAAAAAAAATAAAATAATTAGGGCTGTCAAAATAACGCGTTCATTTCGATTAATTAATCCGAGAAAAAATAACGCGTTAAAAAAATTAACGCAGATTAATCCATTCCATATTGACGTTTGCATACAGACGAAAATCTGGTTCCACTGATATGTCTGCGCTTCTCTCTGCTGCTCTGAAACAGACGTTACAGGAAACACAAACCCCGCTGCACGTGACGCTAGTTAACACTATACTCAACAGCAGCTAACGTTAGCCTACCGCTAGCTAGTAGCTGGATTAAATACGGTTACAATGCTGACAGCTAACGCTAAACGGTGTAAAGTTTGACTGTGTTTTACTGTAGAGGATTCAACACCGGGATGTAACAATCTGAAGCTGTCCTTGGAGAAACAACACAGCCGGTGCGTTCAATGAAACCGGTAAACTACAGCCTCGTGGTGCATTTGAAGTTATTGTAAATGTCCTTTTCCTATCTGGTCGTTCAACAGCAATTTACTAGTGAAATAAGTTATTGTTATACATTATTATTAAATCATTTAATTTTGACCATATAGCCTTAGCAATAAACAAGCCGTTCTTTAATGTCACCAACTGTTGTTTAGTACCCTTTTTTTTTTTTTTTTTTTTTTTTACTTTCTTAAAAAGTATCGTTTCAGGCACCGTTAATTATGTATGCGATTAATTTCGATTAATTAATCACAGAGTATGTAATTAATTAGATTACATTTTTTAATCGATTGACAGCCCTAATAATAATAATATAAAACAATGTGAGAAAATGGTTGAACAAGTCTCCAGTAATGCCAAAGCTCAGTGAGGCTGCATTTAGACACAGCAGTGCTTTCAGCTAAATGCTAACATCATCCTGCTAACATGCTCACAATGACTGATGTTTAGCATGTTTACCATTTTAGTATAGCGTTTTAGCATGCTAACATTAGCTAACTAGCAGTAAACACAATGGTGCATTCACATGCTCCTTGGAGTTAATGTTCCCTGAATAAACGATGATGATGATGATAACGATGATGATGACCATGACAATGATGATGGTCCCATTTCCCGAGTTGGGAAGTCGTTATTCCGACTTTGGTGTGTTAATGAGCTTTAAGTCGTTATGCGGAAATAATATGGACACTACAAAGATGTGTTGTATTTTATTGCTCAGAGAATTAAAACAACATGTTGAAAGCTGTTTCCAGTATTAATTTTCAGTTTGAAGATTTATATTAGTGATTTCTCCCAGATGTGTTGCTGCACCAGTACATTCCCTAAAACCACTAAAATATTGATTTACCTTACTTGTTATCAGGTTAATGCTAATAATAACTGTTATAACTAAACTAGGTCACTATGTGGACAGCAACTAACAGTTACAACCTACTACACATATTACACATTACATATGAGAAAAAACATTGATTATGCAATACATGAATTACCATTAACCAAACATTTACTTTCTTCCATTATGTTTCTGCGTAATATGAGGTCAACAAGTTGTGTACCAAAATTGATGGCGACTTTCCGAGATGTTTTTCTGACTTGAGGGGGCATTCACATGAATTTTCCCAGTTGGAACTCATTTTTTCCGATTATTTCGACACCTCATGAATGAAAGTCCAGCTGAGGTTGGCAGGTATTTGTTCAAGTGTTATTAAAGGTTTGACCTGATGATGGCGCTAGATAAAAAGTCAGGAGGATCACCAAAGTTATTACAATTCATCCTGAGGGGAACATGAATGATGAACCACATTTCATCACAATCCATCCAGTCGCCCCTTACTGGCCATTAGAAAGAATGCATTTTAAGGCACTTTAAGTTTGCCGCTTGGTTGTGAACTGGGACTGCCAAAAAGTAAACATTGATGTCAACAATGTAGGCGTTCAAAAAAATATCTGTTTTGCAAATCTTTTATGAAGAAGGAAACACGTTCAACACGTTTGTCAGAGAAACAAACATTAACAGCAGTAGAATCAATATCTACATCTGTATGATATGATTTGGCTTCATGAGGTTTCTGTGCTGTAATAAAGAAACAGTGAAGACAGAGAGCTCATTCATATCACATCTGATCTTTAATAAAACAACAGGACGCTCTGTTAATATCACAGACTCCAGATATTAGTCTAGGCCTGCAGACTCTAACTGTACACTGCTTTTGTAGTCTGTTTAGAGATAGCCTGACATCGCCAGACCAAAGAGTCTGGAACCTCTCAGATCACTCTCAGTTCACAATGGGTTATCAACGTGGGGCGTAGTGCTGAGCGACCAGTAACCAGGTTCATCCGCTGTAGATGGCCAATCGCAGCATATTAGGGCAGAACTTAGCGTAATATGGTTGGGGAAAATGTTGTTTTGCTAAATCCTGTCAAAAGTATGGCAAACATATATTTTAAAGCCTTTCTTGAGAAGAAAGATTGTTGTCAAGAAATGCTTTAAAATATACCATCCAGTTTGTTCAATACTGACCCGGCTTTAACAGAAAGTTCCACATCAGCTGCAGCCATCTTGGTCGTTTCCGTCTCATTGGTGCTCCTATGTAACCTGGAAATCCAGAGTTCTCGCGACTGCACAATTTGAATTTGCTCAGCGAGTCACTCTGGCATTGAGTAATGATGCTCATTAACTATGCCCTTGTAGCCGAGCTGCACCAATCACATCGGTGTATCCGATATAGGCGGGCCAGAGGCGAGCTAAACAGATGACGACAGTTTAATCTACCAGTTAGCTCCGCTGGTAGCTAAGCGTATGGGGCTCTGGATACGTCACCCGGGGTATTGTTGTGATTGGTCGTAGTGTTATCTAATTGTGTGCAGTGAGATTTTCAAATGCATGCTTGGTGCCGCCCCTCGAGTTGGGCCATTTTCATTGCTCAATGCCAGACCCTTAATCTTTCGGATTTGGGTCTGGATTTCCAGGCTAGCTCCTATGCAGTCTTCGTCTCAAACACACCCCACATAAGATAAACGTTTGTAATTGGCCATGCATGTCTCAAGCCACTGAAAATATGTCTGAATGGGAGGGGGACCAGAACCATCTGCCATAGAAAATAAAACATGAACTCCCAGGCTAGTTTGCAGGTGTATCCATTGCTAGTAGATGGATTTTTGCACTTTGAAAGAGTCAGACTAGCTGTTTACCCCTGCTTCCAGTGTTTTTGCTAAGCTAAGCTAACTACATGCTAAGGATTTCCCAAACTTTTGAACTCTTCCTACACTGGCGGTTGTTTCTTAGCTTTTTTTCAGACTCTAACACAGGCAGGAATTACAGCCAGCCCAACATCACTGACCAGATGGCGGCTCTGTACAGAGATTTAATTTTAGCCACACTAGCTAAAGTCCACCACTATGTTGCAGACTGAACTCTCAATAACTATTGCATAGGTTAAGATGACATTTTATTTAGTAGTCATGGTCTTCAGACAATGAATCCTACTGATTTTAGTGATCCTCTGACTTTTCATCTAGCGCCATCATCAGGTCAATATTTTAATGTGTCCAATAGGCTACTTTGGTTTATGACCCGATACCTGCACAACTAATTACATTCTCATCAGCCTTAGCTTTGTTTACTGATAATTAGGTAATGTTATAATGCTAACACGCTAAGGTGAACATTATACCTGCATACAGTAAACCAACTACGTTATTATATATTCCTGATATTGTCTGCTTTTAAAAGAATAAAATCTGCAGCTTTCATGGTTTCCTGTAGTATATGGTAATATTTTGTAGAATCCTGTGTAATATTTAAACAAGTGTGGATCAGCTGTTACTGAACAGCTTCTACTGAAGTTCAGGTGTCATTTTTAACCAACAGCAGACATTTAAATGTGACCTATTGTGCTCATTTTCAGGTTCATGCTTATATTTTGGGTTTTTATTAGAACATGTTTACATACTTTAATGTTGAAAAAACATGTTATTTTCTTGTCTGAGTATACCTGTATACTATGTTTGAAATGCTGCGTTTTAGTGCCTGTCTCTTTGAGCCTCCCTCCCAAAAAAGCCCAGTCTGCTCTGATTGGTCAGTGTTTCTGGGTCGGTATCTGCGTTCTCAGAGTGTCTACACCGTGTGGATTCAGCATTTTGATACTTTCGCAGTATTTATATTGCACCTTAACCTGCTTTATAATCAAAAAGACATGGAAATCTCACTTTTTACAATATGGGACCTTTAAAATTATGTTTATTATGCAACATGTTGCTAAAAGAGACACAAAGTGACTGAACAATTTGCTGTGTTTGAGTTTAAAACACAAGTTTACGTGTGTGTGTGTGTGTTTCTCTCTCTCTCTCTCTCTCTCTCTCTCTCTCTGTGCAGACATGGCCTGGCTCCGTCAGAGTCGAGGTTCTCCCAGGCTTGTCCTGGTGGTGGTGTGTGTCGCTCTACTGCTCGACAACATGCTGCTGACTGTGGTCGGTGAGTATGTTGGTGGAGGAGGTTTCAGAAGCTGCTTTGTTTAGGTTTAAATTGACACATTGAGCCAGAGTCACTAAACTAAAGAATTCACACCCACCAGTAATTGCTGTAACATTTACTAGGGAAGCAGCTCCATAAATACACTGTTTTCCCAGTGTTCTGTAAAAGAACTTGACTGATTTGCACATAGCTCTGAACTCAGCCCCATCCAACACCTTTTAGATGAACTGGACCACAGACTGTGAGCCAGACCTGATCACTTACATCAGTGTTGGACCTCAGAGACCTCAGACACCTGTTATTTTTCCAAAGAAAAAGTGTTTTTTTCACACAATCCTGCTGTCAAACAAACAAAAAAATTGACAAACCGAACCTAAAACATACTGGGAAAAAAAAACACTATGATTTTTCACTAACACTAACTTATACCACAGAGAAACTAAAAAAAATTGTTTTGTTTACTGTCCAGTAAGTCTTGACTTTCCCCTTGAGGATCAATAAAGTATCTATCTATCTATCTATCTAAAAACCATGTATCTCCAAATTAATTTTTCAGACAAACACTTTTATTATCAACTTCTAATAAAAAAATAAATACAAATAAAATAAAAGCTTAAAGGACTGTTTTTTTCTTTTTACTTTTTGGAGATACATGGTTTTCCAGGGCAGCAACATATTGCTCTGGTGTCTGAATCCAGCAGAGTGGAGGCTGTAAGAGCAGCACATTAATGAACATGTTACACAGTCACATATGGTCAGCTGTCCACATACTTGTGTCCAGGGAGTGTTTCAAGACATGGTTCAGTAACAGATCGTCCTCTAATGTTACTCCATGGCGGAGTCTCAGCTGCTGGAAAACAGATTTGTGACGCAATTAAAAAACCAGGAGTTCATGACTGTCGTCAGCAGTTAGACTCAGAGCTACATCTAAAGGCTGGAGAGGTCACACACACACACACACACACACACACACACACACACACACACACACACACACACACACACACACACACACACACACACACACACACACACACACACACACACAACCTCCTGACCTGACCTTTAAAGCTGCGGTCTCAGTCCACAGTTGTCTCCTTTGGTCTCTTCTCAGATAAAATCCGCTTCTCTGCTCTATTTCTCCTCTGATGGGTTTTATATGTCGTAACAGGCTCATTGTGGGTTTAAATAGATGTTTTTTTTTTTTTTTTACCTCCTATGTCATCAATCTTCACCCACTAATCAGCTTCATTCGGATGGAAAATTCCCATAGTAATTTCATAATACATAATAATTTCCAAGAATGTTCCTGTACAGACCTTTTTTAATTTCTTACTAATTATAGAGAAAATGTATGCGCTTTGAATCAAGTAATTCCTATCAGCTGATAGTGTAATGTACAGAGATAAGTGTTGAAGAAAGAAAAAAGATAATGAATTAATATTTATTTAGGTTTAAAGGGGGAAGTTCTTTGAAACATAATTAAGTTACAGAGTTATTTTCAGTAAATGTCTTGGATGTTTTTGGGAAATTATTAGGAAATTATTAATCTATAAAGTAAAACCATCTTTACACCATAATCATCCATAATCATATTCATAAGTTATCCAGTCTCATGTTCTGCCTTTAAGGGTTATTTCTGTCAGCGGAGGGAGATATTAGTCATACACTTGTACCGAACACACTGATTTGTAATGAAAATAAACTCATCTATCTCATCAAATCTATTTCAGTCACTGAGCAGCTCATACAATTAGTTATGGGAAGAGTTGAATTACAGATGAAAGGAAATCTTCTTAGTGAGTTTACATGTGGCAGAAAATCAGGTGGGTGTCACGTCAACAAGTAAAATAACCCTAGATAGTACAGGATGTCTTCTTCAGAATCAGAAGATTTTTGTCGTTGTACACAAATGAACAACAAAATTCTAAACATAAATCTAAAAACACAAGAAACAAATAGTAAAACAATACAATCATAAATAGAAGAAATATACACACTAAAAGTACTAGTTATTGCACATGGTGAGTGTGTGTGTGTTCAGTGTGGTGATGGCTTTTGGAAAGAAGCTGTTCCTCTGACTCTGTCTCTGACTGACTGGTGTGCTTATAGCTGGCTTCTGTTTTTGTTTTCACGGTTCTCCACCTACTTTCTGACTGAATCCCTGAAATTTAGTTTAAGAAATCATGCACTTTACGCTCACTTCACTTAATTGTTTTTTATCTGAAGTCGTTGAGTTCATATTGTCTTCGCTCTACCTGTAACAAAGTTTTTATCACTCTGTGACTGAAATATTCAGGATACCAGAGACATTTTTTGCGGTGAGGCATTTTATTTTAATCAAGCAACCAATGAATTAATTAATTCATCTTCCTCCTTTAGTGCCGATCATCCCGACCTTCCTCTACGCCATGGAGCATCCTAGTCTAGAGCCCCAGACCACCCAGCCATCCCTGCTCCCTCTGCCCACCCTTGATGCATCACGCTTGGGCACTGTGCCCTCCCAGTCTCCCTCCCCGAGGTCAAACCTCCGGACCTTCCAGAGCTCACAGCTCCCTCAGCCCAGCCATAGTGCACCGTACCACGGTACACAATCAGAGCAGAGTCCCCAATCGTCTCCTCTGGTGTCTCTGTTCGACAATTCGACATTCAGTCTGCAGGAGATCCTGATCGAACCCACCCCAGACACCGAGCTCACAGACCAGAGCAGCCCGACCACAGAGCTGCAGATCAACGAAACCACTAACGCTACAGTAGGTGATGTTTGCCTGTCACTGATGGATCAGTGTTTACAAGGGAGTTCATACGTTCTCCCCTCTCTCTCTCTCTCTCTCTCTCCTGCAGGAATCCTCCTGTCTTCAGGACAGGGCATTTCTGGAAGAGGAAAATGTTCGTGTTGGTTTGTTGTTTGCCTCTAAAGCTCTCGTCCAGCTGCTTATCAACCCGTTTGTCGGCCCGCTCACCAACAGGTATCTGATTGGCTGATTTCACAGTAGAAACATCAGTAACTTTCTGTCTAATTTTGAGAAAAAACATTTGTTGAACTTTGACCTGAGCTGCGCTGAAGGCTTGTGGTTGTGCTGTGATTAAAGATGGAGGACAAAGCAATAATCAGTGTTCACACAACTAGACTTTTAAAGTGATCAGATCTCTGTACTGTTCACGCTGCACAACTTGCTGTCTTGCCTTAAAGTCATTGTGGCTTTCATCTGTGATTGGCCAAAGTCTCTTATCACAGTCTAGATTTTCTAAAGCCTTACAATATGCTGAAATGTATATATAGATTAGTGCCCAACGAAGCCAAAAAAGAAAACTGTCTACTGCAGCTTTAAGACTGTAAATGTATTAGCATCAGTTCCACAATACATCTGAAAAATTGAGAAAATTTGTAACATCCACAAGTGTACAGATCTTATATAACTCATAGAGACATCGTAGATATGAATGTGTGTGTTTATTTAAATGTTAATAAGTGTTGCATTACTTCACTTACAGTCTGTCTGTCTGTCTGTCTGTCTGTCTCTGCAGGGTCGGGTACCACATCCCCATGTTTGCTGGTTTCATCATCATGTTTGGGTCAACTATCAGTAAGTCTCACATATACACACAGTCATGGTGGTGTGTTTTCTATAAAGAAATGTCTAATCGTGTGTGTGTGTGTGTGTGTGTGCGTGCTTGTCAGTGTTTGCGTTCTCAGGGACATACGCTCTGCTGTTCCTCGCTCGCTCTCTGCAGGGAATCGGTTCGTCCTTCTCGTCTGTAGCAGGTCGACGCTTCAACTCTGAAACACAAAACATTTAGTACACAGAGATCTCTTATCCACACAAAGGTAGAGAAACTGACTGTGTGTGTGTGTGTGTGTTTAGGTCTGGGTATGTTGGCTAGTGTGTACACTGATGATGAGGAGAGAGGCATCGCCATGGGCATCGCACTGGGAGGACTGGCTATGGGGGTCCTGAGTGAGACACACACACACACACACACACACACACACACACACACACACACACACACACACACACACACACACACACACACACACACACACACACACACACACACACACACACACACACACACACATGCACATTTGTACTTCTTTAGCACCAGTACAGCACTAATGGTGGAAAGTAACTAAGTACTTTTACTCAATTAATTACTTAGAATTTCCATTTTCTGCTACATTATACTCCCCTACATCTCAGAGGGAAATATTGTACTTTTCACTTCACTACATTTATCTGATAACTCCAGTTACTTCAGATTATTAAAACAAAATATAATCATAACTAATCAATGATGATGTAATATTATAGATTAAACAACAGTAGTATATAGCAGTATATAAAGAAATTAAAATGGGCTCCACCTTTACCTGTAACATTAAAGTGATGAACACATTAATGCATAAATTATTATAATACAATAATATAATATATATTACTCTGCATAATGAGTACTTTTACTTTTGGTGCTTTAAGTATATTTTCATCCTAATACTTTTGTACTTTAACTCAAGCAAGGTTTTGAATGCAGGACTTTTACTTGTAAGAGAGTATTTTTGCACTGTGGTATTACTACTTTTACTAAAGTAAAAGATCTGAGTACTTCTTCACCTCTGCTCAGGTTCATCCACTTGAGGGTTGACGTTAGACTTGTCTCGTTTTGCCAGACCCTCCTCCAAAGCGTGCTGAAGGAAGGTCTGGCTACTCCACATAGCATTCGGGGATGGAAGGGAAACGTGCTCTGGTGTATTGGCATTTCTTTAACCCAATCAGAATCCTCATGGGCGGTGCTAAACTCCACACACAGCCGCTGCAAAATAGTCGTGCGAGAGAAAACTCAGATTGGACAGATAGTCTAGCTAGCTGTCTCAATTTATCATGCAGAGATCTGAGGAGCAGTTAACCATAGTCCTCAATAATCGAGTGGAACGCGAAGGATATAGACTAATGTTATACAGCTGTAGTAGAGACAGATTTATAAAACTGTTGTAGGACTGTATTTGAGGGCAGATGTCAGTAAGTTTAAAAAAAAAGGACTTATATACTTGAATATTTGTTCTGTGTTGAATGTGTGTGCATTGTGTTTCAGTTGGAGCTCCATTTGGCAGTGTGATGTACGAGTTTGTGGGGAAGCGCGCTCCCTTCCTGATCTTGGCCTTCCTGGCTATGTTTGATGGAGGTAAAGATTTAAATAAAATCTTCTCAGTGGTCAAAACACCTGCTAAGACTCAAGATAAAGTGTTTAGTGTGGATATTAATTTATCTCAGAATAGATTGATCTATAGAATCAACGATGATGATTGGCATCTATAAATGATGTTATTGCTGACGGGGTTTTGAACCTGTGACCTCCTGTGTACATGTTGGTAATGTCACACTAATCTGATCCAAATGGTATAATGTTATTTTTAATGTGTTGCAGCATTACAGCTGTTCATCCTGCAGCCTTCAAAGATATCTCCAGGGGTGAGTCCACTTTAAAACCACTACTGATCTGATCCGGGCCAGTCTGACCTGGGTGATATGATCTGATGTGATTTGTTCTGGCCCTGTCTGGTAAGATTTTGGTTTGTTCTGGACCAGCATGACGAGCTTCAATTTGTGTGTTTGTATGTTTCAGAGTGTGGAAGGGACTCCATTACTGACTCTGTTAAAGGATCCGTACATTCTCATCAGTGCAGGTATGTTGTCGTCTCCTCACACTCACCTTTATGGTCACATTTACCCCCAAAACACAAGACAAACAGGTCTGTAGAGTCTGTGACAGATTACGTTTCTGTCTGCAGGTTCTCTGTGTTTCGCCAACATGGGTGTAGCCATCTTAGAGCCGACTCTGCCCATCTGGATGATGCAGACCATGTGCTCCCCTAAATGGCAACTTGGTATGTTCCACTGTCTGTGCTCCTGCACTTCCCTTCTCCCTTCCTCCTTATGTTCATCCTTCCCGTCCTTCCTTGCTTGCTTTCCTTCCTCTTAAGCTCCTTCCTTCCTTCCTTCCTTCCTTCCTTCCTTCCTTACTTCCTCCTTATGTTCTCTTTCTTCCTCCCCTCCTTCCTCCCTCCTCTCCCTCTCTAACAGTGTGTTGTATTATGTTGTGTTTCAGGTATGGCCTTCCTCCCTGCCAGTATCTCCTACTTGATAGGAACAAACCTGTTCGGTGTTCTGGCCAACAAGATGGGACGGTCAGTGTGTGTGTGTGTGTGTGTGTGTGTGTGTGTGTGTGTGTGTGTGTGTGTGTGTGTGTGTGTATGTGTGCGTGTGTGTGTGCGTGTGCGTGTGTGTGCGTGTGTGTGTGTGTGTGCGTGCGTGTGTGCGTGTGTGTGTGTGTGTGATTACACAGTGATTACACTGATTATAGATCAAAAGCTACTGCCTTCAAAGCTGCAGAGGAAACATTTCTACTTAATAAACTCTAAATTACACGCAGATTACACAGATATACAGGTAGGTTTATTGATCGACTTTGTGTGTGTGTGTGTGTTCGGTTAATACAACCTCTCAGAGGAAGAAGTTTAACAGATTAACTTTTCTGGAAGTTTTATTCTGAGTTCTGTTCAGACCTGATCCTAAAGATTTCCGGTAAACCTGCAGGTGTAAGACAGACAAGTGGCTGATGTGTATTTCTGCGTCTCCAGGTGGCTCTGCTCCATGTTAGGGATGTTTATCGTTGGCATCAGTTTGCTGTGTGTAAGTACAACATCCAACCATCATTGTTTCATCCATTGTAGTTACAGGAAGTCATGTAGACATATTTTCATAGATTTGTGTGTGTGTGTGTGTGTGTGTGTGTGTGTGTGTGTGTGTGTGTGTATACCAGGTCCCTTTTGCCACTAGTATCTATGGTCTGATTGGACCAAACGGAGGTCTGGGCTTCGCTATAGGTGATAATCAACACACTCATTGTCTCATTTACATTTTTAATATCAAAAGTGTTTGTAGGTAAACTGATGTAGACTAATGATTTGATATTTTATTATATAAACTGTGGAAGCAATAAATATGATAATTATTACAGTTGTTATTCATTAATTGTTTAATTGAATGATTTTTGTCCGTCAGGTATGGTGGACTCCTCCATGATGGCCATCATGGGTTACCTGGTCGACATCCGTCACGCCTCCGTCTACGGCAGTGTCTACGCCATTGCTGACGTTGCGCTGTGTATGGGGTTCGCTATAGGTAACGCAAACATGTAAACATACACAATGCATGTTGGAAACAGGCCGGAAATGTGGCATGAATTTAAAAGAAATTAGCACTAATGAGTTGAACTTATGTTTACAAGTCTCTGTCTGTTGTTCCAGGACCATCCATAGGGGGCACTCTGGTTCAGGCGGTGGGTTTTCCCTGTCTCATGGTGTTTATCGGGGTGATCAACATTCTGTATGCTCCACTCTGCTTCCTGTTACGTAACCCTGCTGTCAGAGAGGAGAAAATGGTAAATACAAATATAAAAACATGAGTTAGACCAGTGAGCACAACAGCAGAGGTGTAGAACCAGGGTACTACCTTTGTGGATTGTTACCATGGCCACTAAGAATTCTTGATTGCCATTTGCTAGCAGGTGTCCATTAATTTCTAGTAACCGGGCGGAATATACTCAGTGTTGGGAAGGATACTTTCAAAACGTATACCGTTACAGAATACAGAATACATGCCCAAAAATGTAATTTTACTCAATCTGAGTAACGTATTCTGAATACTTGGATTACATCCACATTGAATTGCATTTTATAAGTGTAGGAATGCGGCCATCACATACAGCTTACTAAACAGGCCTATTCTGGTGTGTTCTTCTGTTCCAAATGGCTGAATTTTTGTATTTGTAGTCCTGAACTGCATACTACAAAAATCTAACCGCAGTCTAAGCTACCACGAGCTAATTTTAGCTAACGTTAGCTAACATGTCAAACGGGGCTAGTCAGTCTTTCAACGGCTCTGGGGATAGTAAATCAACACATAGGAGAATGTGAAGTCGCACGTAGCAAGGTGACCAGTAAAACTACAGCAGACGACTACCGTTGGCTAATTAAAAAAAAAACCTTACTTTAAGATGCTTCTTCATGGTTGGAGGTGGAGTAATTTGGACGCTGAAAGGAGGTTGGTTGCTGGCAAGCAGAGGTTGCACTGCACAGTTATATTTCGTTCTCCCTTCTCTTTCTTTAATGTGAAATGCTGTTTGAATTTCCAATATAGCATTCCTGTTCTGGCTCATCTCTACCTATCAGTGATCACGTAAATAGCTAATTTTTTTCGTTTTCATATTGGGGCTTCTGGGAAATGCATGGAGTTGCGAGAGTGAATAAACTCGTGAAACAGAGAAGTATCATCATGTAATCCATTGATTTCAACAATGTAACTGTATTCTAAATACCAACTATTTAAATTGTAACTGTAACGGAATACAGTTACTCATAATTTGTATTCTGAATACGTAACGCCGGTACATGTATTCCGTTACTCCCCAACACTGTATATACTCGTACATGGCGCAGGTATTTGTTTGCCTTTTTAATGTTCAATCAACTTTATTTAAACAATCGCAATCTGAACAACATACAACACCGCCTATCCTTAAACCGTTTGAATCAATTTTGATTTAAATTGATTGAAAAAGCAGAAGGAAGACAGTAAGTATAATGTTGCCATGGATGCCATGGAAGTATTCTTAATATAGTATACACTTTAACTGAATTTTTTTTGGGGTGGCTAAAATACATTCTGCTGCTGCCCCCGTCCACAGCAGTACATTGCTTATAGCTGCTGTGTCCGTACTTCTGCCTGCTTCTCCAAACTGGGGGATGTGATGACCGCCATCTACTGTAGGTGTAATACACAGACTATGGATAAGTACCTCATACAAACCCACTTAAAAAAATCCAAACTATGCCGTTCTCTTATATGATCAGTGTGTCACTGCGAGCAACAGTGTCTCCCACAGGTTGAGAATTTACTTGTGGTGGTGGGTGGCGCAGGATGTGACGGCACATTGCGTTAGGGCTGGGTTCAGTAATGAACTAGTCAAACAAAGGTTTATGAACTATTTATTGAAAACAATGACTAGGCTACATAACATTAACAGATAATTTCAGTTGGTTTGTCAAATGTTATGGTTCAGCAGATAAAATACCTGATTACCCGGAGCCCAAATAAGCTGTTATATGTAACTTAACCTTAATACTATGATCTATACAGACAGTTATGTTATTAAAAATCTCAACATTGCTTCCTGTTAAATCAGGAATTAGCGTGTGTGTGTGTGTGTGTGTGTGTGTGTGTGTGTGTGTGTGTGTGTGTGTGTGTGTATAGTCATTACACAGTGATTACACTGATTATAGATCAAAAGCTACTGCCTTCAAAGCTGCAGAGGAAACATTTCTACTTAATAAACCCAAAATTACACACAGATTACACAGACATACAGGTAGGTTTATTGATCGACAATGTGTGTGTGTGTGTGTGTGTGTGTGTGTGTGTGTGTGTGTGTTGCAGGCGATCATCGACCAGGAGTGTGTGATGCACAGGAAAAGCTACAACACACAGAAGGAGAGTCGTGAGTTTCCTCTGAGCGACTACAGTGAAGAAGACACGGAGGAATGATACACACACACACACACACACACACACACACACACACACACACAACTGATGATGTCCATGTTGTGATGTTGTTTTCTCCAAACACGTTTTAACCTTCATCATCAGACTTCCTGTCGTCACACAGTCAGAACAGCAACATTGAACACTTCTTAAGGCTCTGACACACCAACCCGATGGCCGACCGTCGGACTGATCATTTGGCTCCCGTCTGCCCAAGTCGGTCCAAAAAGTGCCTCGGAACACACCGAAGTGACGCCGACTTTAGCGAACTTGACGTTCTGCGCGTAATACGTCTCCATAACAGCAGACGGCACTAATCAGTATTGTCGCCTGAAAAATGAACACCGGAAATGATGGAACATCTCCTTAGACCTAGTAAACACAGAGCACGGTGTCGTCAGTCATTGTTTTCATCAGAGAGTGTTGATAGTAGCCAAGAAGGATTGTTGTTATCATTACTCGCTGAACGGAAGAAAATACGATGGCTAGTAATAAGAAGATACTGGCGTTTTCAGCTCCGATTTTCTCGTGCACTGATTTGCTAGTCAAGGGCTAACACTCCACCAATCAGATTGGTTATTGATTCCGACTGCCCACTGGCCGATTCAACAAATCGGCTAAAATGAACGCCGACGGCTCCTCCGACTGACGACAGCACGGAACACACTGAACAGACTCGAGTCACCAACCACGCCAGACTGCCCGACAACGTCCAACGGCCGATAATTGGGTTGGTTTGTCAGCGCCTTTAAAGGGACAGTGTCCCCTTACATGTCCTTAATTGCTACATTAAATATAATTAATTTGATTAATCATCAGTTCACACAGTCAGGGTTCTGTAAGAAATTTCATTATTAACGCATGGAGGCTGTGACAGATGTTTTGATGCCTTGTGTGCATGTTTACAGAGTTACTAATTTGAACATATTTATGCAAATTCCATTAAAAGATGCCTGATTGCCTCCAACTTACTGTTCACTAAGTCCCGCCCCTCCTTAGTTGTTGCTACCCGTGTCAATCTTTGTGTTCTAAAATGTTACATACAGTTTACAGTGACAACAGCAGGAATGTATAATAACGAAATATAATCTGTACTCCTGCCTTCTCCAAACTGGGGGCGTGCTGACCGCCATTTGCTGTAGGTAATACACTGACTAAGGATAATTACCTTATACAAACCCACTTCAAAAGATCCAAACTATCCCTTTAAGATTTGGACGTTATCGTGAAAAAAAAAAAAAGTCTCCTACACCAAACCCTTTAATTATTTTAAGAGGGTTTAGAGATTTCCAAGTAAATGTGAATTTGCTTTAGGAGAACATGTGTCACTCATCATTAATCTTTTTTAATTTGACCAAAGTGATGTAAAACTGAACCTGAGTCTGTATCTGACCTCTGACCTGTCACCATTAAAATCTTCTGTAACCTAGACAACACCTGTTCATCTGTGCGTGTGTGCGTGCATGCGTGTGTGTGTGTGTTTGCCTCTGTGCTCACAAGGACTCAGTGTTGATCACACACAAAACTGACGAGTGTTAGATCGATAGAAGCATACGGGTGGAAATCAGCTTGTGTGTGTGTGTGTGTGTGTGTGTGTGTGTGTGTGTGTGTGTGTGTGTGTGTGTGTGTGCGGGCGCGCGCACGTGTGTGTGTTTGTTTGTTCACATGCTTCTTATCTGCTTTTTAATTTCCTGGCGGCTCGTCAGAGAAAATGACGACAGGAATGACAGAAGCTCTGCCAGATGGAAAAGTAAACAGGAAGTGGATGAAAAGCTTACAGAGACTACATTTGTCTTTTATAAAGAATAATTTCACAGGAACCACAAACACTGATATTATTAGCATTAGCTCTGATGCAAGCAGTCAGAATACAATAAAAAGCTTGTTACTTCCACAGGATGAATCATCTTGCTGACTTTTGTTCTTCCAGGGTCAGTTTGTATTCATGTTTTTATATATATATATATATATAAACATGAATATATCACCTAAAGGATTATTAGGAACACCTGTTAAATTTCACGTTAATGAAATTATCTAATCAAACAATCACATGGCATCTGCTTCAATGCATTTAGGGGTGTCGTCCAGGTCTAGACAATCTCCTGAACTCCAAACTGAATGTCAGAACGGGAAAGAAAGGTGATCTAAAGAACTTTGAGCGTGGCATGGTTGTTGGTGCCAGACGGGCTGGTCTGAGTATTTCACAATCTGCTCAGTTACTGGGATTTTCACACACAACCATTTCTAGGGTTTACAAAGAATGGTCTGAAAAAGGAAAAACATCCAGTATGCTGCAGTTCTGGGGGGTGAAAATGCCTTGTTGATGCTAGAGGTCAGATGAGAATGGAGAATGAGAACTGATTCAAGCTGATAGAAGATCAACTTTGACTCAAATAACCACTCGTTACAACCGAGGTATGCAGCAAAGCATTTGTGAAGCCACAACACACACAACCTTGAGGCGGATGGGCTACACCAGCAGAAGACCCCACCGGGTACCCCTCATCTCCACTAAAAATAGGAAAATGAGGCTACAATTTGCACGAGCTCACCAAAATTGGACAGTTGAAGACTGGAAAATTGGTGCCTGGTCTGATGAGTCTCAATTTCTGTTGAGACATTCAGATGGTAGAGTCAGAATTTGGCATAAACAGAATGAGAACATGGATCCATCATGCCTTGTTACCACTGTGCAGGCTGGTGGTGGTGGTGGTGGTGTAATGGTGTGGAAATCCCTTTTGCCTTCAGAACTGCCTTAATTCTTTGTGTCATTGATTCAACAACGTGCTGGAAGCGTTCTTTAGAAATGTTGGCCCATATTGATAAGATAGGGTCAAACACGGTATTAGTATGGTGTTCCTAATAATCCTTTAGGTGAGTGTATATATGTATGTATATATATATACAGTTGTGTTCAGAATAATAGCAGTGTGTTTAAAAAAGTGAATAATGCTCAAAATCCTTAGAATAGCTTTTAATTCCATAATATCAATGCATTGGGAACACTGCACATTCAATTCCAAATCAAAACATGACCAAAATTGATCAAGTTTGTGTTATACCTTTACAGAAAGTGAAGAAAATTAGGCTGTATTTTTCTTTACAAACAAACATTTACTGTACAAACTGAAAAATGTCTCAAGGGTTTGCTTTACTTTGAACCACTGCACTAATATTTAGTTGCATAACCATTATTTCTGAGAACTGCTTCACATCTGTGTTGCATGGAGTCGACCAACTTCTGGCACCTGTGAACAGGTATTCCAGCCCAGGACGATTGAACAAGATTCCACAATTCCTCTGCATTACTGGGTTTTGCCTCAGAAACAGCATTATTGATGTCACCCCAGAAGTTTTCTATGGGATTGAGGTCTGGGGATTGGTCTGGCCACTCCATAACATCAATCTTGTTCATCTGGAACCAAGACTTTGCTCGCTTACTGGTGTGTTTTGGGTCATTGTCTTGTTGAAAGACCCATTTCAAAGGCATTTCCTCTTCAGCATAAGGAAACATGACCTCTTCAAGTATTTTGATGTATTGAAACTGATCCATGATCCCTGGTATGCGATAAAAACACCACAGTATGAGAATAATCCCCATAATGATTTTTGCACCACCATGCTTTACTATCTTGACAGTGTACTCTGGCTTGAATTCAGTGCATGGGGGTCGTCGGACAAACTGTCTGCGGCCCCTAGACCCAAAAAGAACAATTTTGCTCTCATCATTCCCCAGAATGTTGTGACATTTCTCCTTTGGCCAGTCAATGTGTCCTTTTTCAACCTATTCAGTACATGTCTTTTTTTCAGCAATGGGACTTTGCGGGGCTTCTAGCTGATATCTTTGCTTCATATAGCCTTCTTCTGATTGTAACAGTACTCACAGGTAACTTTAAGTCTTCTTTGAAGACATTCATTGGTTGAGCCTTTGCCATTTTGGCTATTCTACGATCCATTCGAATGGTAGTTGACCGTTTTTTCCCACATCGTTCAGGCTTTGGATGCCATTTCAAGGCATTTGAAATCATTTTGGCTGAGCAGCCTATCATTTTCTGCACTTCTTTATATGTTTTCCCCTCTCCAATCAACTTTTTAATCAAAGTCCACTGTTCCTCAGAGCAATGTCTGGAACGACCCATTTTGCTGAGTATTTCAGTGTGAAATGCACTATAACCAGCATGCACAACATTTGCTTCCTTCCTTCCTTAAATATGGGCCATACTTTTTCTTGTTTCTTCACAGAATCAATCACCTCACTAATTGAACACAACACTGCTATTATTTTGAACATGCTTCTTTCAATTACAGATTCAATTACACAGAATGAGCAGCATGCATGTCATGACTGTTGGGTCTGTTGGTTTTCTATGACTCTACAACACTTACTAGTAAAGTATTTGCCATGTAGAAATATCACTTCTACCAAAATATTTGATTTATGAGGTTAGTGATGTTGGACTGCTCTTATTTTGAACACAAATGTACATATATATATATTTATAACATCCTCTGACAGCAGATCACAGCAGCTTCAAAACATTTCCTCCTGCTTTGAAATATGAATAAACGCAGCTTATCTGTGTGTGTGTGTGTGTGTGTGTGTGTGTGTGTGTGTGTGTGTGTGTGTGTGTGTGTGGTGTCATCAAAGGTTGTGTTTCCGCTCTGATGTGGTCGTGTCTGTGTAAACAGATGAGAAAACACTTCAGTCCTTAACTCTGAATCTCTGATGCTGATTTATGGTAAACAAGAGAAATAAATCAGTTTTTAAATGTGTTTTAATCTGCCACTAATGTCACCACAAACACCACTACAGTCTGTCTGATGTTTGTTGGTCACATTTACTCTCTTTGATATCAGATTCTCTGATCTCTCCAGCATGTCTGAGCATGTTGTTTATGAGCTCCGCGCTGTGTTCAAGCCTCTACACCAGAGGTTGTCAATGTTTTTTCCAGCCAAGGACCCCTTACAAGCTAGAGAATATACAGGGGACCCCCTCATGTACGTCCCTTGGAATAATTTGACGTAGCCTATTTTTTACACTTCTAGTCTTAGTTATGTGAAAGAACAACACAAGAGAAATGTATTAGAAATATATTAGACAGGTATTGAACACATTTGCAGTTTTTAAGATTTATAGATTAGATTAAAAGGTAATCTATTAGAAATGTATACATTCAAATATTATTAGTTGAACTAGGAAGCCTTCTGTAAAAAAATGATATCATGATAAGTTAAATGAATGAATCTGAAAACATTTCACAGACCCCCTGGCAGAGTGCCACAGACTCCTGGGAGTCCCCAGACCCCATTTCTTCTTTAACCCTTCTTTTAAACTCTTCTTTCTTTATTATACACAAATGAGGACATAAAATATGTTATAGTTTACATTCACAAAATTGTTTTGTCTCTCTAGCGACACAAAGAACCCCCAAATGTTCGTCATTGCAAAACAATCAAGGTCCACTTACTGCAGATTTTAAGCTTTCAACCAGATCACGCAACTTACCTTTGGATTGGTTTGTCAAACAATTATTTCCAAGTTGAAGTATTAACTTCTAACTCCCTGTTACAGTCTTGATATGACCTCCTCAGTATAATTGTAATTATTGTATTATTTTTTACTTCTCTTTTGTTTCTTTTATGTATATTTTTCACATTTATCTTTTATTCTACCTTTTAAACTTCTTAGTATTCATATTTTCTGTTACTTTCTATGTCACTACATTTACTTGACAACATTAGTTACTTTACATATTATTAAAACAAAATATAGTAAATAAATGATGATGTATTATGACCAGCAATATATAAAGTAATCAAAATGAGCTCCACCTGGCTTTATCAGCTGCAACATTAAAGTGATGAACAAATGAATGCATCAATAATTTTTTGTACTTTTGGTACATTTTTGGCTTTTTCATTTTAAATTGCATATGGCATACATTGGCAAGGCTGTGAGTTTTTTAAGTTGAACCTCAGCTATAATAGGTAATAATACACTTTTTAGCCAATGTAACAACTCAGACCATTTATGACAAAAATGGTCCATTAAAGCCACCATTTTTGATCCAACAGCCATTGCAGCATAAAATCATGCACTCTACTATCCACCAGATTGAGACATTTTTTCATTTTTGAGGCATGCTATTTTCCTGTCACCAGGATGAAGGCGCCCTCTTGTGTCGTGCATCAGTTTTCACATTTGACTTGTTAACCTGCTGTGACGTTCACTGCAGGAAGACATGTTAAAACTTCATCAGTAAAGAGACATTTATCACACTGTGTCGTTTTGTCCACAGGAGTCACACCCTGTAACACTGATGCTGTAATCAGGTCCTATGGGAAAGATGGGAGAGAGGAGTTTTCAGCTCTCAGGTTGTAAATAGTATTTGGGAATGTGAGATTTGAGGCTTTGGGAATGGGAATACTTGTAACCAAATAATCCACTACACAATATGTGTTATCTTGTGTGTGTCAGGACTTTTAAGTCTGTGTAATAAATCATATTAATTGACTCAGTGCAGAGAAAAAGTGTTGGTTGTAAAAAGCAACAAGTGATACAAAACTCTACTCATTTCTCTGTGACAAAGCTGTTTTAGTGAGGAAGGTTGAAAGGACATAGACTGACTGACTCCTAACATGAACAATGTACTTTGTGGTGTTTTAAGAATAGAACTGCCTCAGTTATACTCTCATTTTAGTTTTTGCATTTTGTATTTTTTACAGCTTTGTATGATACCCTGGAATTAAGACAAGAAGACAATACTTTGTTCATGTTTGTTTATTCATCACGTAAGGCTTGATTTTGTTCACACATCCCATCAGTAAAGTCTGCTCAAAGATTTCACGTACAGATTCACTTCATCCATTCAATCAGTTTGTCTGACCAGAATCTCATTTTATGTCAAAGAGAATAATTCACAATCTACTTATTGATTATGATCAGAAAAATAGTTCTTTACAAATGTACACAAAGAGAACAAAGTATGTAGGATAAAGGAGGTCTGGTGCTTTCTCTCTTCAGACCCATGCTAGTGTGGAAGAGAAACAACAGCATAAAAAAAAAAAGACTCATCAAACATTTAGAGCACAGAGACGTTTTCATTTTCAGCTTAGGTTAACAAAAATAATCATGAGCATTGATAGCGTCCGTGGCTAAACAGAAACAGGAAGGACGGCCACCTAAAGAAACATTTACACCACATATCTTCAACAGGGGGTCCGGGAATTGAATTGATCAGCAAAAAAGCAGTAATCAGAATTTGTAGTTAAAGAGCAAAATATTCCATTTCAACTTTCATTCAATATATTCAGACATTCATTCAATATATTCGGACTTTCATTCAATATATTCGGACTTTCATTCAATATATTCGGACTTTCATTCAATATTTTCAAGGTTCATTCGAAATATTCAGACTTTACATAACAACAGTGGCATTATGTTGTAGTAAGTGTAGTAGTTTAGAAGTAATTCATTATTATATGTTTAATTATCATGGTCGCACCCTCAGCAGTAAGCAAACTTTTTGTTTGTAAAGATGTGTCGAAAACATTCCGGGGCGTCGGAATCTTTAATGCGGAGATGTACGCGGCCGGAGATATTTTTCCGAACACACTGTCCCTCCCAGTAAAACGTCCGGAGGTTTCAGTCTGCGTCCCGCGAATCAGAAAGACTATGTCAAATTAAAGAAGAATCTGTTGTTTCTCCACATCGATGGAAGAAGAACAGTATCCGCTGCTGATCTAAGGTCCGTTTTTATGACACAACATTACTCGGCTCTCTAAAGAAAAGCAAAACCAGGACACAAATAAGCAAACTGTCCAGACACCTAAAGTCTTTTACAGTTTTACAGCAAACAAAAATGATATGAAATGGTATACCAACTAAGAGTAGGCCTAGAAGCTGTAACACGTCAGGCCAAAACAACAAACAAAAACCCTACCACCTAGAAAGAAATAGAAACTGAACTAACTTTACAGACTCAAACAAAAAAAACACAATACTAACTGAGAGTCGGTTTGTGAATTTAAATCTGTGTGAGCAATGTAACTTAGTCATTGCCAGTTGAGGGCTTTGTACCCTAGTATTAGGAAGAAGGCCTTAAATCAAATCCTAAAGTTACAGGACGCTACCGCAGAGCAGCTCAACCTAGACCGATGGGTTCTCTCCTCTTGCTTCTGAGCTGCAGAGTTTTCAATTAACAGAAGTCTGGCAGTGGCCAGTAAAAAAAGTGCATTACAGTTCAGCATCTTTCGGATTTAGAAATCGTCGTACTTTAGCTGTTAAATTACCTCCTAGTAGGGGTGCAAGATATATCGACCCCATATCATTATCGCAATATCACGTTGCGCAATATTTTATCTAGGGGTGCAAGATATATCGACTCAATATCGTTATCGCAATATATCAAAAGTGTCGCAATAAGTATATATAACTGTGGCTGTGTGGCTTTTGATTTAAAGCCATATAGCTATAATGATCATGTTTCATTGGCCAGTTATCGTGCCACTTGCACATGTTAGTACACGTCAGCGCACGGGTCCACTACGTTACAAACCCTATGGAGCATACCATGCGTGTCCATATTTCGACAGAGTGACAGTGTAAGTGAAGAAATAGATAGAGACAACAAAATGGAACGAATCAGAGAAGTGAAAGAAAAGTTGTGACCTGTTCTCTTTATTTATTTATTTATTTATTTTATACTGTCCAACCAGTAAAACATGTCCTGTTCTGTAGACATGGTCCTTATTTATTTATTTATTCATGTTGTACCAGTCCAATATGACATATGTCAGTTGAAATAAACCTTGCGTTGTAAGAAAACTTGTTTAATTTGTTATGAATCTATTTTGATGCGTTTTCCAGTAACTTTTGTAATTTTACATATGTTTAAAAATATCAAAATTAATATCGATATCGCAATATTCATAATCAATATTGAAATATTCATAATCGATATTGCAATATCACATGTTGTCAATATCGTGCAACCCTATCACCTAGTCAAATTTTAGTTTTGCTTTCGTTCAACTATAAAGTGCCCATATTATGCTCATTTTCAGGTTCATAATTGTATTTAGAAGTTATATCAGAATAGGTTTACATGGTTTCATTTTTTTTTTATCACGTTTCTACGCTAGCAGCTAGGCGAGCATTATAACGTGTGTTACAAAGTGACGCACGTTTGTCACGGAAGTAAAGGCTGGACTACAATAGAGCTGTTTGGAGCAGTTTGTGAACAGTGTTTTCTGTTGGAGATAAGTCCCTTTGGGGTGGACTTTGGGCTTTTTCACTTTGTAAACCTATAACATGCACAAAAAGATATATAACACAATAAAGGAAAGGGAAAAAGCCAAAAAGCATAATATGAGCACTTTAAGAAATAATTACTCATCCATTTATTTATTGCCAAAAGATAGATAGTAGGCCTAATGGAGTTTATAGCTGCAGCATGATTTGGTTCAGCAGAGATACAGTTGCTTGTCATCTGCATAACTATTGAAACACACAATTAAAATGACTTGACTTAATTTTGTGTCTTAGCAGGAAATGTTCACGTTACCGGCTACATTTTCTGCACAGCAAAGTTAAATGATATTGTAGAAAAACTGCCTTTTATTTGAATAAGCGTTTAATTGTTTTCTCATTTCTTTTGACCTTATTTTTTATTATTTTAATTATTTATCTGAAGGGCCAAGAAGATATGACATCCCAACATGACAATTAAATATTTTTATTATGATTTCTGGATGTGCGCTGTGATCATTTGGCTCCAATTGAAAATGACAACAATAATTAAAATGTTTGAATGCCAAGAATTAGATCATTCTGATGATTAATTGCAAGTATTTCTTCTGTTTAATTTTTTCCTCCATCATCACATTCACCATTCCTTCTCTCTTCCTTCTTCCCTTCCTCCTCTCTTCCTCCCTACGCCCTCCTCTTTTCTTCCCTCCTTCCTCCTTTCTTTCTTCCCTTCAGTATGGAGATCTCATCTTTACTTCATGACCTTCATCTATCATCCTCGTCCTCTGAGAAGCCCCTCCCCTCTCCCTCCCTTCCTCCAATCACAGAGCTCCTGTCTCGGCTGCAGGAGAAGCTGATTGGAGCGTCTGCTGACTGTGAAAAAAGCTCTTTGATTGGTCGTGTGGAAAGGCTCTTCCAAACAGCAGATCCCCATTGGCTGTTCCCAGCCAATCAGGATAATGAGTGGGCAGAGCTTCAGGATGCGTACGGCTCTCTGGTCAACGTTCTGATTGGCTGTGCAGCTCTGCCGCTCTGTGAGGGCGACTGTGACTCTCTGCCGGCTGCAGCCTATCAGAGCGTCCCTAGCAGAGCTGGACCTGTATGCTCCACCCTCACAGCGCTGCTGGGAACTTTGGGAAACAGAGGCCATCAGACTAGTCTGCTGCTTGCTGTAGCTCCAGCTGTGGCTGTGTTCGCTGTCACTCATTTCCAGGTGAGTCTGGACAAAAAAATCTTAACCAAGTCTGAATGAGACTTTATTGGTTTCATTTTCATACAAGTTTAAAAATCAACTAACTCTTGTTTGAGTCAACATCAGGTTATTGAGGTTTATTTAATTTATTTTAAACAGTCTGTACTGTTACCTGACAACAGATACAGAAGGTTGACAAAAAGAGAGAAATCAAATATTAGCAGTTAATTATTAGAGTGATCGATTTCTTATGTGTCGCCTCTTAATAGTTTTCTTTTAAGTAGATACCACAAGATGTCTTCAAAAAACAAATAAAAGATTTAAAAAAATGATCATGGCACACACCCAGAAATCATACAAAAAATAGGACATTTTAATAGGACTATTATTATTATTGCATGTCTTTTTAACCCTTTAAATAAATAGATCAAATAAAATTAAGATCAAATACATCAGAAGAAGGGAAGTTTACTGTGTTGCTACTCCAGCAAGTTTCTTGACTTATTTGATTTTAATTCTGTGTGGAAATGAATGGAAACTATCTTCCAAACATTCGTTGGAAGGTAGAAAAAAAGATAAGTAAAACACACAAACATGAAAAATCACATTTCCACATTAAAATGTTGACTAAAAATGACTCGAGTTATGTTATATATTTTGTTGAGTTGTTTACTTACATTATCCCAACTTGTTCGAACATAGTTAAAAACCCAGAGTAATCTGTCATTTTATTAAAGGTAATGGTCTGTTACATTTATTTAAATTTCACATTTGAATTTGGTGATGAACCAATCTTCTATTCAGGGGGTTCTTCAGACACACAAAAACACGTAAAATAACAGACCATAACAAAAGGTTATTTATTTTAAATTTTTCAATCTGTTTCTGTATCAGGATCAGGCATGGACCAGTTGCTCCTCCAGAGCAGCGGCTCAGAGCCTGCAGGTGGCGCTGCTGAGGGCGGGGGGCTGGAGGGACTCCCCCCACCTCCTGATGGGGGACAGGAGTCAGGAGGAGGAGGAGGAAGAGGGAGGGAAGAACAGAGGAATTCTGGGAGGAATCCTGGACGTCCTGCAGCATCAACTGACCAAGTGAGAATCAGTTTCTCAAGATTATGGTTTGGTTTTGTTTACAGGAAGTTGGAACTAACTGTGTGTGTATGTGTGTGTGTGTGTGTGTGTTTTTTGCAGGGACTCGTGGCAGCGCTGTGAAGCAGTGAAGTTGGTGTTTGCGTGGACGCTCCTGCAGGTCTGTTTGACCTTTGACTTTTATTTAGTGATGAGGTCATCAAAGAAGTTATAAAACGAACAGCAGTCCGTGAAACTACATGTGGAGATATTAATCATTTTAACTTTATTAGTTAATCTCTCAAAAACGATTTCTCTTTAAGAAAACAGCTCCAGACTTAGCAGCTTCAGTCCTGTGTTAGTGTCATACAGGATGCGTTCAGGTGCAGTACTGAATGTCACCGTTGTTTTGACAGATCAGTCACAAACACACAATCATTGTAGTAGGGCTGAACGATTTGGAAAAAAAATTGTAGTTGCGATTTTTCTGCCAGATGTTGCGATTACGATTCGATTTGCAATTTTTTTAGCTACATATTGCACCTTCTACGATTATGTTGAATAAAGAAATAAAAAAGAAAATGAAAAATCCACTGTTTTCTTTAAACTATCTGTGATATGTAACATTATTCCAGCATGTACGTATCTTATGAAAAAAACAGTAAATATAATAATGAAGAGGAACAAAAAATGTTAAAATAAATGTTACACCAAACATTCAACTAAATAATTCACATTTGTCTGATGGCGGTCTTCACAATTAGCTAATCACATTCTTTCAAATGGCGATTTTGATTAGAAAACGATTAATCATTCAGCCCTACACTGTAGTTACTGTAAAATGGAAGGAAACAGACTTGAAGCCTAAATAATCTCTTCAGGCATTGCACAAGATGATTACACTGTAACACTTAGATATTAAGATATTACATTAAATATATCCATCCATCCATCCATCTTCATCCGCTTATCCGGGGTCGGGTCGCGGGGGTAGCAGCTCCAGCAGGGGACCCCAAACTTCCCTTTCCCGGGCCACATTAACCAGCTCCGACTGGGGGATCCCGAGGCGTTCCCAGGCCAGGTTAGAGATATAATCCCTCCACCTAGTCCTGGGTCTCCCCCGAGGCCTCCTCCCAGCTGGACGTGCCTGGAACACCTCCCTAGGGAGGCGCCCAGGGGGCATCCTTACCAGATGCCCGAACCACCTCAACTGGCTCCTTTCGACGCAAAGGAGCAGCGGCTCTACTCCGAGCTCCTCACGGATAACTGAGCTTCTCACCCTATCTCTAAGGGAGACGCCAGCTACCCTCCTGAGGAAACCCATTTCGGCCGCTTGTACCCTGGATCTTGTTCTTTCGGTCATGACCCAGCCTTCATGACCATAGGTGAGGGTAGGAACAAAAACTGACCGGTAGATTGAGAGCTTTGCCTTCTGGCTCAGCTCTCTTTTCGTCACAACGGTGCGATAAATTGAATGTAATACCGCACCTGCTGTGCCGATTCTCCGACCAATCTCCCGCTCCATTGTCCCCTCACTCGCGAACAAGACCCCAAGGTACTTGAACTCCTTCACTTGGGGTAAGGACTCATTCCCTACCTGGAGAAGGCACTCCATCGGTTTCCTGCTGAGAACCATGGCCTCCGATTTAGAGGTGCTGATCCTCATCCCAGCCGCTTCACACTCGGCTGCGAACCGATCCAGTGAGTGCTGAAGGTCACAGGCCGATGATGCCATCAGGACCACATCATCTGCAAAAAGCAGCGATGAGATCCCCAGCCCACCGAACTGCAACCCCTCTCCACCCCGACTACGCCTCGATATCCTGTCCATAAATACTACAAACAGGATTGGTGACAAAGCGCAGCCCTGGCGGAGGCCAACTCTCACCTGAAACGAGTCCGACTTACTGCCGAGAACCCGGACACAGCTCTCGCTTTGGTCGTACAGAGATTGGATGGCCCTGAGAAGGGACCCCTCACCCTGTACTCCCGCAGCACCTCCCACAGTATCTCCCGGGGCACCCGGTCATACGCCTTCTCCAGATCCACAAAACACATGTAGACTGGTTGGGCATACTCCCAGGCTCCCTCCAGGATCCTTGCGAGAGTAAAGATCTGGTCCGTTGTTCCACGACCAGGACGGAATCCGCATTGTTCCTCTTCAACCTGAGATTCGACTATCGACCGAACCCTCCTTTCCAGCACCTTGGAGTAGACTTTACCGGGAGGCTGAGAAGTGTGATACCCCTGTAATTGGCACACACCCTCTGGTCCCCCTTTTTTAAAAAGGGGAACCACCACCCCCGGTCTGCCACTCCTTAGGCACCGTCCCCAGACTTCCACGCAATGTTGAAGAGGCGTGTCAACCAAGACAACCCCTCCACACCCAGAGCTTTAAGCATTTCTGGACGGATCTCATCAATTCCTGGGGCTTTGCCACTGTGGAGTTGTTTAACTACCTCAGCAACCTCCACCAGGGAAATTGATGCCAATCCCCCCTCATCCTCCAGCTCTGCCTCTACCATAGAGGGCGTATTAGTCGGATTTAGGAGTTCCTCAAAGTGCTCCTTCCACCGCCCTATTACCTCCTCAGTTGAGGTCAACAGCGTCCCATCCTTACTGTACACAGCTTGGATGGTTCCCCGCTTCCCCCTCCTGAGGTGGCGAACGGTTTTCCAGAAGTACCTTGGTGCCGACCGAAAGTCCTTCTCCATGTCTTCTCCGAACTTCTCCCACACACGCTGCTTTGCCTCTTTCACGGCAGAGGCTGCAGCCCTTCGGGCCCTTCGGTACCTTGCAACTGCCTCCGGAGTCGTCTGGGATAACATATCCCGGAAAGACTCCTTCTTCAGTCGGACGGCTTCCCTGACCACCGGTGTACACATTAAATATAGTAGACATTAAATGTGATGTCTCTGACAGTAACATTAAACTAATACTGTTTGTATCATCCAGCAAGTGTTCAGTTCATCCTTACAGAGACAGTATACTGTATGTATGTATGTGAGAGTTGCTCCAGCAGGTTAACTTTTCACCTGGCTGCACAGGTGTACTCCAGTGCCCTGTGACATCACTGATCGCTGTGTTTAATATGTGTAAACCAATTAATGTGTGTGTGTGTGTGTGTGCGCGCAGGTGACCCGCCCCTCTCTCACACCTCACCTGTCCCACCTCCTCCCCCCCTCCCTCCTCTTC
The DNA here is from genome assembly GCF_031162955.1 of Sander vitreus. Lineage (NCBI taxonomy): Eukaryota > Metazoa > Chordata > Actinopteri > Perciformes > Percidae > Sander > Sander vitreus. Next base: position 12,738,260 of record NC_135859.1, on the reverse strand, counting down.
AACGACCACTACAGACCAGAGAACTGCATGCTGGGAGTTCGCTGTCTGCACCACATCGTGCTCAACACGGTGAGCACGCGCACACACACACACACACACACACACAAAGGAACATTGTAAAATCAGACATATTAACAGGGATTTATCCAGTTTTGAAAACAGTGTTCTCTCTGAGATTGAGGAGTTTGCGTCCTCCAGTTAGTGTTTATGAAACAATCCTGCATCTTTTTCCATCTGAGGAGGGTCAGTGGTGGAGCAGAGAGCTGCAGCCTGGCTAGTGGTGATCAGGGAGCAGCCTGAATATACATGTGAAGGGTTGTTAAAACCCCCAAAGCTCCTCCAGCTGCAGACAGGACCAAAACATCTGGCTGTGGGTGTTGCATCTGCATCACACTTGAAACTCTTCTCATCTACTCCTGAAGAAAATTAGAGCCTGTGAATGATTTTAAACAGCTACAACACGCAAGAGCAAACACGTTTTCGACAAAACTCCAAATGTGCATGTTTTGATGATGATGATGACGATGATGATGATGATGTGTGTTCAGCCTGCTGCAGATCTGCGCCAGTTCAACAGAGCAGAAGTTATCTACCAGGCGTTATTCAAACACCTGTACACTACAGAGACTGCTGTCATACAGGTAACACACACACACACACACACACACACACACACACACACACACACACACACACACACACACACACACACACACACACAGAGTTTGGTCCGAACTACAACTTCCTGTAGACAAAACCATATCAACTTAAAACTAGATGAAACTATGTAATGACAACAATGTATTGCAAATGACCTCAGACATCTCTGATATTTTGTTCTTACTTATTAGCCAACATATATAAATAAACTTTAATGAACTGTCTGTCTGTCTGTCTGCCTGCCTGCCTGCCTGCCTGCCTGTCTTTCTGTCTTTCTGTCTTTCTGTCTGTCTGTCTGTCTGTCTGTCTGTAGTCGGTCCTGTCCTGTCTTTTGGACCTGTTGTTGGTTTTGGAGAAGCCCCCCTCCTCTCTCGCCCCCTCTTCCTCCCGCAGGAAGCCCTGCCGCCATGACGACGTGCTGCGTCTGGTCCTGAGACACATGGAGGTTGAGGACAAGGTGGCGCTGCGACGTGTCTACGCCTCCGCTCTGCCTCTGTACATAGACAGGTAGGAGCTTTTGATGCTTGCTCCTGGAGCAGCGGGCGGAGTTAGCTGTGAGTCGTAGCAGGGCTCTAAGGGTGTGTTTGGTTTGTGTGCGGGGTCAGGATGGGCGTGGCGGTGTGCAGACACCTGCGGCAGGTGGAGCGGGTGGTGCTGGGATACCTGGAGGTCAGAGATCCACCTGAAGAGACGAGCCGACTGAAGATCCTCGAGGTCCTGCAGAGAACAACCAGAGCAGCCTGGCCACGGTCAGAACGCACGCACGCACGCACGCACGCACGCACACACACACACACACACACACACACACACACACACACACACACTGATGGTTTATGTTTATTTGTTTCACACACATAAATACAAATCCCATTGAAGAAATATAAAATACATGTGAGGGTGTGGTAGAAACTGTAATGGCTTATATTTATAAAAACCACACCCCCAAGGACACCAAATGTTAACATACAAAATCACCAGTACGTGGTTTTAAATCTTTGGAGCTGAAACAGAAACTCAACTCTGACTTCTGGATGCCAAACAGAGGAACTGATACTGTTGACCGTCTCTCTGTCTGTCTCTCAGAATGGCGTGTCATGTTGCCGTGTTGCTGCGTTGCCTGTTGAAGTTGCTGGTTGCTGTGTCTTCAGACTGTCAGCTCAGTGACTCAGTGAGACAGAAGCTGATGAATGAAACGTCTGTCTGTCTCAAACTGCTGGACGGCTGCTGTCATGGAGACCTGCAGGTGTGTTTAGCTGCTGACACTCTCACCTGGATGGCTGTCAGTCTGCTGTTCAGATAAACTGTCCTCTCTGAAGACACTCACCTGTCTGTCTGTCTGTCTGTCTATCTGTCTGTCTGTCTGTTGGCCTCTCAGCCTCTCCTCCAGCAGGTCGACAGCAGTTGCTGCAGCTCTGAGGTGCTCAGTTGCCTAGCGACAGTAACTGCGACGACAGAGAGGTGATGTCGAACACCTGGATCACCTCCCTACTGAAGACGTAAAGCTATAAAAACACAAATATTGACTTTGATCAGTAAGTTTCTCAAACAGCTGGTCACTGTAGTTTTTATCAAACAGGAAATGTGTAGGGGACTATTTTCAGCAGCAGATTAAGATCTGACACACAATACGTGTAGAAAATATAGAACTGCTGCTGCTCTTGTTTCAGGTAACTATTGTATATTATGGGCTGGAATGTGTAAAAGTAACATTTCTTAATGTTGTTACCATGACAGCCGTGTGTTTTTTTTCTTTGTGCAAATCAAACAAAAGAGATAAACAGTTTATATTCAGCCTTGTCCATTTTATCACCTGTATCATTTGGTATTATTATATACTATGTACTTTCTCTCACTCTGCCTGTATTACTGTTATAATTATTATTTGTGCCGTTAGACATGTAAGAACATGAAACTCCTTACAGGAAACCATTTCTGTAAGAGTTAAACGTTCGGTTAAGGAATTCAGATCTTTGATGGATGAATCTGACGTTGGTGTGAAGACGTGGCTCCTCCAGTGACGTCAACAGGAAGTTCCTTTCTTTCGCCCTTTCAGTGATGTGTAGTAGTGACACAGTTAACAACTGAGTGGTCCGGTATTCATCCATTCATTTCTAGTTCTTCTGAAGAAAAACCCCAAAATCTGTGACGAGGTCAGTAGCTTTGATTATTCACTGATCGTTTGGTTTGTGTTCTGCAGCCTGGTGCTCAGCTCTCATTTCCTAATAAAGTCAAACCGTTGCAGTAAAAGGGGAGCCACTACAGGTAAATAGAATAACATTTTTGGGCATTTCTGCCTTTATTAGATAGGAACGCTGAGATATGAAAGGGAAGAGCGAGAGAGAGGGGGGGGAAGACATGCAGGAAAACCGTCACAGGTCGGACTCTAACCCTGGACCTTCTGCATCGAGGAGTAAACCTCTGCATATGTGCGCCCGCTCTACCAACTGAGCTAACCAGCCACAATAGTGTAACAATCGTAACTAATAATCACCGTGAATCTTCCCCAGCTGACAACTCACAAGTTTTCTGAAATGTTATGTTATATATTATTTATTATGTTCAATATGCAAATGAGGCATTATCTAAAACGTTTGAATTTAGGAGAAGTCTACAGACAATTTTTTTTTAACCAATTTTAATTTTCTTTAGTACATTTCATTAAACTTAAAACTTTTTTTAACTTCCAAATATTCTTGTTTTATTTTGGTTGACTTCTAGTTTCCCCATGATGCAATTTGATAGCATCTTTCTGCTCCTTCTCTACTTCATCCATGAGGTGGGTCATTTCAAACACTGTCATCTCATTAATGGGGCTCTCTAGAGATGTGGTATTTCTCACCCATAAAGTTGAGGGACTCACAAGAGACAGATAAAAAAAAAACAGAGTGGTGAAAACTGCTGTAGCAGAGCCGACCTGATTTTTAGCCCCTAGTATGGGTCACGCTCAATGTCACATCATTACTAGCCAAGTCCGATTCTCTGCACCTCGGTTGTCTTCTCCTCAGTCCTCATGAATTCTTCACATCTTTCCTTGACTTCATGATGTTTTCCATCCAGATCAAGGAAAAGACAGAGGACATCATTTTTTTTTTGACTATTCCACCGCAGCCCAGGTCTCCAGTTAGTTTTTTTATTTATTTTGCAGTTTATCAAAATCAGTCATAGGGAGGACTAATATTAGGCCTCCCCATGACTTATTTTGATACAGTATGTATTGATGGGCTGCCCTTGTAAATATGATTTACCAAAGTATTTAGTCTGCTGTGGTTGTGTAGCCTATTATATGCAAACACGGTATAACGCTTTTAATACAAAGAACGAATTGTAAAATAAATGTAAATGTATATTCATTCTAAACCCTTAAAGCGGTCAGCTTTGTAGCCTGCCTGTTCAGGTGAGCGTTTCACTGCCATCCTGTCATCGAACACACCATGAGTCCCATAATCTGCAGAAAGGTTTTTCTCACTGACTTTGTGACGCTTGTCATTAATTTCAGAGAAGTAAGACAATGCACCAGGCTGACTAGTGTATAACTGTAAACTCGTTATTAATCACGACAATAATTATCTCGTAGGCCTATCTCTTCTGATAAACATTCAGTAAGTTTATAACCTGCCGCTACGACACAATAATAAGAACAAATATTTGTTTACAGTACACTGCCAACATCTGGAACAATTGAACAACACTGAATTATATAATTAAGTTTCTTTTCGTTTTTCTGGGTCGAAATGTAAAACAAATTCCAACGTTTTGGTCGTCTTTTTCGACACTTGTCACTTTTTTCGAAGTTTCTGTCAATATTTTTCTGCGCTTTTTTGACGTAAGCTTTTCCCGTTACGTTTTTGAAGATTATCCTGTCGTTTTTGTCACTTTTCCCAATGTTTTTGTCCCTTTTTTCGAAGTTAATGTCACTTTTTTCGGTGCTTTTTTGACATTTTTCCTACGTTTTTCAACGTTCTATTATCAATTTTTCTTTACATGTTATAAAATTGAATAAAACACCCAAATTCAATGCAAGTAGTGAACTGATCATTTATTCAACTTGTGAAGAGCGTTGTATGGAACCATCCACGTTATTTTGTTTTAAAATTTGGTTGAAAGAAACCCAAAATTCTCATACATCCTTTTTTTTGAAAATGGGTAAAAAATAAGAAATAGTTACATAGATGAACATTTTTTTCAACATGACAATACAACAAAAATAAGACCGCAATTAAAAGAAGTCGTAGAAGTCGATAGTTTTTGAGTCGTCGCTGAGAAGTGTCTTCTGGTCGTTGACAAAGACGAGCTTCTGCTGCAGAGAGGGAACTCCTAGTTTCTCCTGGATGAGTTTTTTCAAAGAGCCCACTGAGAGCTGTGGGTTCACCTTCTGTGTGTGGTGCGTCCCATCCATCGATGTGATGATTATATTCATGATGAGAGTGGCCTGAAACATATTGCATTTAAAAGCATAAGAACAATGAACGATTACAGTTTGTTTCATGACAGTTGATCAGAGAACTTCCTATCGTGTGAGACAAACAGAAGACTCGAGGTGTTGAGCCGGCGGCGGGAAACAGGTGATGCTCAGATGTGTTGTGTCACAGTTTATATACAGGCTGCCTCAGCTGATCAACACGTCACCCTTACCTAACATTCGTTTTCCTTACCTGCCTCAATAACTTTTCGTTTCTATTCTCCCAACATGAGTCACTGTTAATTAGCCTGCTCATTTTACTTTCATTCTCTAACTCCACTAGGACGCCTACGTCCTTTTCAAAGGGGTTCCTTTACCCCTCACCTCAAGATGACTGAATGAAAATGGGTTCTGTGGGTACCCACGAGTCTTCCCTTTGTGCCCACTTTATGCTACTGTATCTTCTCTTTGGAAACAAAAAGTTAAGTCATTATCAGATGGAAATATATATATTAGGGCTGTCAATCGATTAAAAAAATGTAATCTAATTAATTACATACTCTGTGATTAATTAATCGAAATTAATCGCATACATAATTAACGGTGCCTGAACCGATACTTTTTAAGAAAGTAAAAAAAAGAAAAGAAAAAAAAAAAGGGTACTAAACAACAGTTGGTGACATTAAAGAACGGCTTGTTTATTGCTAAGGCCATATGGTCAAAATTAAATGTTTAATAATAATGTATAACAATAACTTATTTCACTAGTAAATTGCTGTTGAACAACAAAAACAACCACCAGATGGTAAAGGACATTTACAATAACTTCAAATGCACCAAATGCTGTAGTTTACCAGTTTCATTGAACGCACCGTCTGTGTTGTTTCTCCGACGGCAGCTACAGATTGTTACATCCCGGTGTTGAATCCTCTACAGTAAAACACAGTCAAACTTTACACCGTCACACCTGTCAGCATTGTAACCGTGTTTAGTCCAGCTACTAGCTAGCGGTAGGCTAACTTTAGCTGCTGTTAACTAGCGTCTGTGTTTGTGTTGTCTGTATCGTCTTCACAGCATCAGAGAGAAGCGCAGACATATCAGTGGCACCAGATTTCGGTAGCTAGGGTTGGCAGGAAGAAGATTTTTACAAGTAAATGTTCCAATTAATGATCCAGGCAGCACATTCTCGTCTCCCTCCTTCATTTTACAGTCGAATGGTGGCTAGAACGGCTCCGTGTCAAACGTCAATATGGAATGGATTAATCTGCGTTATTTTATTTAAGGCGTTATTTTTTCTCAGATTAATTAATCGAAATTAACGCGTTATTTTGACAGCCCTAATATATATGCACACACACACACACACACACACACACACACTGTAAAGTCACATTGTCATAGCTTTTATTTAAGTAAAAGTACAAAAGTATTAGCATCTAAATATACTTAAAGTACCCAAAGTATTATGCAGAATAATATTTATTGTTGTATTATAATTATTGACGCGTTAATGTGTTCATCACTTTAATGTTGCAGCTGGTAAATGTGGAGCTCATTTTAATTACTTTGTATACTGCTGGGTAGTTTAATCTATAATAATACATCATCACATTAGTTGATTTTATATATATATATATATATATATATATATATATATATATATATATATATAATAAACTAAATCTGTAAAGCAACTAAAGTTATCAGATAAATGTAGGGGAGTAAAAAGTATTCTATGTAGAGATGTAGTGGAGTAGAAGTAGCATAAAATGTATATAATTTTGTGGTACATAAGTATAATTTTGAGGTAGTTGTACTTAAGTATAGTACTTGAGTAAGTGTACATTTTCGGATCAAACTGATGTTCAGTTGGTGCTGCATAACTCTTTAAACATCTATCCATGTTGTTCAGGTAAACTGTCCTCTCTGAAGATACACACCTGTCTGTCTGTCTGTCTGTCTGTCTGTCTGTCTGTCTACCTACCTCTCCTCCAGCAGGTCCAGGAGATGCTGCAGCTTTGAGGGGCTCAGTTGCCTAGCGACAGTAACTGTGACGACAGAGAGGTGATGCTGCACACTTGGAACACCTGGAAGTCGGACTGTGATTGTCACACAGAGCAGAGCTGCTGCTTCCTCACAGGACCAGCAGGTGTGTTTGTTTCATTCAACATGGAAACATGCTTCAACACAAAGTGTTTATTACAAAGATAAATACCATCTTCATTTACACAGCAGATGTCAAATATAACAACATCTTTTTTACATGTTTTCATGAAGGCACGTTTTGCAGCTCAGTGTTGTTTTCTCACAGATGTTGCTTTGACAGACACAGAAATATCAAGTTATGTTTTTGTCCCCTACTCACAGTAATGTCAATGCTGCATTCATGTCATTCGGGAGTTATTTTAATGACCAGTTTCAACATCCAACAGTGTTTGTTCTGATATATCTGACTAAATAATAAAGTGTTGTCAGATTAAGTCCAGATATGAGTTTCTGGTGTAATATTGTCAGTTCACAGTATTTTTGAACTCTTACACAACTAACTCTGCTTTTGTCGTCGTCATCTTTCTCAACATCCACCATTTGTCCCATTTGACTTGAACGCAGCATTAGCCTTGTACATGTCAACAAAACCAGCTAAACAAACAGCTGCTCCATAAAGATGTTTTTGTTTTCACTTATCGCATAAAATCCTCCTGCTTGGAACTTGACCCAACCCAAGTCAGGGTTCATACGCATTTTAACCAATACTTTTCCATGACTTTTTGGCAAATTTCCATGACTATGTATTCCTGAAAATGTCAGTCGACATTATACAATAAGAATAAAAATCTGTGTTAAAGTTTACCCTCAGAGGTTTAACAATAAAATGAATGACAATTTATGTGGTTCATAGTGGGATTCGTAATAACGCGCCCTGAATAGAATGTTGAGGTTAGGACGACGTGAAAATACATTTATTAATCACATATTATTATGCTGTGTTAAAAAAAAAAAAATTCCATGACTTTTCCAAAACTTTCTGGGTTATGTTTCCAAAACCTTTCCAGGCCTGGAATTTGCATTTTTTAAATTCCATAACTTTTCCAGGTTTTTTCAAAACGTATGAACCCTGCAAGTACTCTGCAAGTTGTTGTGGAAAGAAACCGAACCAAGGGAAAACCACTCCAAGTTAACAAACTCATCAACTGATTCGGACCAATGATATTGAAATGAAGTCCTTTCCATAATGTAGTAATAACAATATATGAGCCTGTCAGTGGCAAAAACAGACAGACAGTGCAGGCAGTGCGGTTGCACTGACAGAGGGGGGCCTTCCAACAATGTGTTGGGCAGAGTGACACTGACTTGCGAGTGGTTCAGATTGCCACCTCGGAAATACAACTGTGTTTAAATAACTGTTTTTCAATAAAAAAAAACGGTCTCCATCATAATTTGCATTTTTCTTTGTAAAATAGTCAATAGCAATTTAATAAAATTTAAATTATATGATTATTCTACATAAATTACAAAAAACTATAAACTACTAAAAAAAACTTTACAATTAAATGCAGGGTGGCAAACTCATCAGGGGTTAAAAAGTTGACAGATGCCCCAGGAAATTAGTTTTCTTAAACATGGATTTACAGTCAATTTTAGCATAATGATATAGGGAAGAACTCACCCTAATAGTATGTAATTACTGCTACAAATGTAAGGGCAACATCAGTTCAGGGAACTTAAATACATAAATAAACTAATTGGATCAACAAGAATTACAAAAACGACAATTTTTGGATTCAAAACTGTGATTTTCATTAAAAGGTGACAATTTTGCACCCATGAAATGTATCAATTCTTATTTTCTTTGGTATGTTTGTCATACACAGATAAGCAGTAATAATTGCTGAGTAATATCTATGTTGATATTGTCCAATGGCAAGTCTCTTATTTGATCATGTGACAAGACAATACAGTATATGATAGCTAGTTTATGCGCAAAATCTGTCAAGCCTGACTGAGCACATCAGCAAGCCTAATGGTGTGTGTGTTTCTTTGTGTGTTTAATAACTAGTAACTAGCATGCACTAGGGCCCGTCGTAACTACTTTATGCCGCTGGTTTCAGCTGAGAAAAGTCTTCAGTGACGAGGAGTTAATGTTCAGTCGACTAAACGCAAGTCTGTTTCTTAAAGTTTTCAGAAAAAAAGGAAAATTTGAACATTGAAGACAACTGGGCAACTCCACCTGATACAATAGAACCCTCCAGAACAGCTGCTAAATTACTAAATGACAAATAAATGCATAAAGTTTCACCTCAGTGCAGACATGTTTCCATTCTGATAAAACAAACCTTAATGTTTGGCATCCGTTAACTTCACGTGTGTGTGTGTGTGTGTGTGTGTGTGTGTGTGTGTGTGTGTGTGTGTGTGTGTGTGTGTCATGGAGTGTGTGTTAGCAGTGAGTCCAGCTGGTCCAGTCGGTGTTTTAGTCCCAGTAAACTCTCCTCAGCCTCCTGTCGTCTCACCTTCATATTCTCCTGCTGGTTCCACAAACTGCAGCGCAGACGAGCCTCAACCGCAAAACAACAAACACTCATTCAGGTTTTACTCACTCTCACTGGACTGATTACTACACTTCAAACATGTATTTTATTCTGTCTTCTCCAGTCACAAGACATGTTTAGCCTAGCTTAGGACAAAGACTGGAAGCAAAGGGAAACTGTTAGCCGAGCTCCATCATAAGAGGCTACATAATGCAATAGCTCTGAGTCTGATTCACATGTTTATGTTGTACATTGAACTGATGTAGAAGCAGAAATGTCAAAAGGAGTTGTTAGTTTGATCTCTGTCAGCTAAACTAACTGGCTACAGGATGAACTGCTGACTAGCTTGTTAGCTAACTGTTGCTAAAACCTCAATGTCTCCTTTTTACATCTATGCTTCTACACCAGATCAATTAACAACACACAACATGTGAAGGCTAAACACAGGGTCTCTCTCTGCACTGGACACAGAGATGAAAGTGACTTACAATAATCTTTATTTTTCTTCCATCTGAAATATTTGGAGAAGATAGAACAAGATGATTTAAATATTTGAATCTCACACTGAATTATCAAGATTCAAATCAGCAAATAGTCTAAGTATATGTCTTACAACCAAACCAACCACAGACCAACTGGTAATAAAAAAATTAGACTGGATCATCTTGATTTCATCCTGTCAAAAGTGTGGACATTTTACTGTAAACTCAAACAATTTAACAATCTGTGTTTATTTCTTATGTAAGTTAATAATAAAACAAAAGTTTACCTTTAGTCGGTCCTCTTGTTGTTTCAGTTTTTCTCTCTGCAGTTCAACCTTCCACCGCTCCTCCTGAAAATAAACATAGGCTATGTTTAGATGGAAAAGATCTGAAGAGAAAACGCAAAAGTGGCGTTGCGTTCTCACTTTTTATTCCACATTTAGACAAGCGTTTTTGGGGGGAAATCTGCGTGCATATGGTGACACAAAAGCGTGTGAAATTCGATGTAGTATGCACACCAGGCGGCTAGGTGGTAGTGTGAAGCACTGCTACACAACACCACCAAGTCTGCGCACCTGCGTAGAACCTTCCTTCTACTTCTCTCCCTCTCCTCCTCCTCTCTCCCTCTCCTCTCTCTCCCTAGTAGCGCGAAACCAAAACATGGCGAAGCGAACAACAAAAGCTGACAATTTTGTCTGGACAGACGAGGAGGTGGAGTTATTGCTCCAAACAACCTTAGATTACAAAGCCACAAAGGCACAACAGGGCATGGACTGGGAGTCCTGCCAGTCAAAATATATAGAAATATAGACCGAAACAGTATCCTGTACCTGGAGGGATTTCATATTCACATGAGAAAGATGCTATCTGTCAGATATCATCAAAGCTGAAAGCCATGCGGACCAAGTATAGGCAGTCTGTGGATACCCAATGGCGGAGGGGCTATGGGCGAGTAATCACTCTATATTTTGATTTATGTAACGAAATATGGGGTGGGTCGCCAGCCACCACAACAATAGAGGCTGCAGACTTTCGAGTTTTTACCCTTTAGATGGGAACGCGACAGTGGAGCGTTTTTAAGATTTCCACTCTGGAGGGTGGTTTCACTTTTTTGCATTTTTAAGCCCCAAAAAACGCCGTCGCTGTCTAAACGAAAGGCACATCTGATAAAATATTTTGTCGTTTTCACCCGCGAGCGTTGTCGTGTAAACAGGGCCATAGTCAGCGACATGATTAACTGTGTACCTGAAAAACTTTAAACTGTTAACACAAAGTTGGAGGTGCCCCCCAGGACTGCCCACATACTTTAAAACTTAAATCTAAATACATGATTGAAGAAATAAATGTTTTTTAAACAATTAACTGTAAAAATGAATTAATGACTTCATGTGTAACTGGGTGAATACAGTTTCCTTCATTTCTGTAAATGTAACTTTATTTATTTTCATGTATTTCAGAGTAAAATCTTTGGCTCCGAGTCGACATGCAGTCCAGTGATCTTTTACAGTGAGATCAGGACCCAGAAATACAGACCAATCATTAAACAAATGCAGATATTAAGCTAGATTACTGATATGAATTTATTTAAATTGTTCATTATTTTACGAATATATTTAACGATTATTAGGAGATGTTTCATCCTCCATTAACGGGAGCTATGGACAATCACTAATTCATCTGATCACTGTGATATAAAGTGGACTAGGGTTGCAGTTTCATTCCTTCAAGGGTCATTGTAACTGATAAATAATTGTGTAATGCCATGAAACCTTGATATTTTCTGAGCCGGATATCGTACCGTTAAAATCTCCATACCATTATACCATTGCAACCCTAAAGCAGACAACACAATTTAAAGTGTTAACATGTCTGCAGTCCCCTGAGTTCAGGTGTGTTTCTGTCAGGACTCACCTCAGAACTGAAGGCTGATCTCAGACCAACTGTAGACAGGTAGAAAGACTCATCCTCCTCCTCCTCCCTGCTGTCCTACACACACACACACACACACACACACACACACACACACACACACACACACACACACACACACACACACACACACACACACACACCTTGTTAAATGAACAGCAGGTTTATATGGTTTACGTAGCAAACAGTCCTCTTAGTATAAACTTCCTATTAAATAAAGAGAGCACTAACTACCTAACCTACTACCTCATCTCTAGCACTGCCTTTACATACACTCATTGTTTTGTTCATACATACAGTATATCTGCTACTTTTGTAATATGCTAATGTGTTTTATGTAAGGGATAATGCAGAGCTTTGTGTCGGGGTCCTGCATCTTCCTGTTGGGGTTTGATTGGCAATGATTACCCGCTCGCTCTACATTATCCCGCTTTTTACATGGCTACTAAGAAATCAATACATTTAAACAAAATATTGATTTAAAAATAATTTTATTGATTTGAAAATGGTCCTCACGCAGTGGTCTGCTATTCAGAAATAACAGACTGTAGAAAGCCGTAACTGATCAATTAGAATTGAGTATTTAACAAAGCCGTGTAATAATGTATCATATTGTGTTGTACTGTAGTGCCTGCTAAAACCTTGCATTGATAACATTAGACTGTGGAAATTGTAGTAATCTTGACAGAGACAACTTCTCACGTTGAGCACACAAATGCGTGTCTCATTTATTTATATAGGGAAAACAATTCATTCACAAAATGGTGCTGCCCAGCAACCCAACCCCCAGGTCCCACGTGACGTCATCACACGCTTAAAGGGACCGCAATCCCTAAACCAACATAATACATGCACAACATATTACATTAAACAACACAGGTGAATTATGTCTGTCACAATCACCACAAGACCATTCTTAATAACCTGCCCAGGGACAACAGATGAAAACAAGCTTAATAGCTAACTCTTAAGGCCCTGACACACCAAGCCGATGGCCGGGAACTAGTGGTGACGACGGTCGACTGTGGTGTTGCCTCTCGTCAGCCTGTGTCGCCTTTGTCTTGGCCAAAAATTTGCACTGGAACACACCGCAAAGACTACAGCTGACTGTCAAGTACCACGTACTTCTGCGCCTGCGTGAGAGAAAATAACTCTCCATACCAGCAAGTGGCGGTAATCTATTCGTCATTCAACAGGGGAAACTGGATAACGTGCTATGATATCCACAACAACGCATTTGCTTGATCAGTGGCAGAAGCCTACGGTCCTTCTGCTTCACTCCCCACCGGGAAGACAACGGTGCCAGGAGATGGCTAACTGGAGTGTCCCTCTCCCGGGCTGTCTTCCGTTCTCTTGACAAAGAAGTCTCCCTACAGTGGGAGCGACCAAACGGCCCGTTGCTGGCTTTTAGCTAACGTTAGCTTGCTAATTTCACCCACCCAACATTCATCCTTCATCATACACTGGTTACAGAAAATTAGCCAAACTAAATCTGGTGACAGTAATGTGCTTTCCTTCGATTTGACAAGAGCATGTGAATTAAACATTAAGTTCTTACATTTTACTAATATAGAGGCTGGCTGGCTGGCTGTAAGCTAGCTTGTTTGCTAGGGGGCTAATTGTTTAGCGGTGCAGAGGGTGCAAAGAGAGAGAGGTCTATTACAGTCTTTATATTAAATATCACGGTGTAGGATATTAGTATATTAACGTTAGTTTATTTAGGTATATAGAGATCTTTTAAAAGACACGTTATTGTTGGAATAAATATGCCTACACAAGTAGTTATGTATATCTCGTTCTACGTTTGCCATCTTATGGACATAATGTGCAAAAATAGACATTCCAATCGTTCAAACTTGTGTGTTTTTAGAAGGAATATTCAAATGTCATTTTTGACCAGTTTTGACAGCTCTGATGTGTATTGGATTGATCAGATGAGATGAAAAATTAAAGAAGCCTTGTTTGTGCCTGTCACAGTCTCGTTTGTTTTCCTCACTCTCGTTTTTAAGCTGAACAGCCAATCAGATGAATAGGCTGTACGCTGATCGGCCGAAAAAAGGCAGACGCTTGGCGACTGTGCGGGACACACCGCACAAACTAGGCCGACGATAGCCGATGGTCGGCTTGGTGTGTCAGGGCCTTTACACTCTACATTAAGGTGGAAACTAAAGAGTTGATTAATGTGCAATGTCCCTGGTAAATAAATAAATGGTTTACATACAGACTAGTATCCTGGGATCACCTTAAAAACTTGTATTTATTATTGATTTATTAATCATTGTATGTGACGCTTCACCTCCTCTTCTGTCTTGTGTTGTTTGTCCTCTTTCACTCGAAGCTCCTCAAGTTTCTTTTGTAGCCCCTCCTCTTCCAGCTGTAGCTCCTCCTCCTGCTGTTTTAGCTCCTCCTCCTTGTGGATCAGCTGTTTCTCTCTCAGCCACAGCTCCTCCTCTGATCAATCACAATCAATCAGTTACACAAGTTACTTTTTTTTTCCCACATATACATTTGTTTTTCTCATGTAAAACACTTGAAAAATATCTCAGATCTAAATGTCCTGTAGGACGGAAAGTATGTGGAACAGAATAAATGAGTGTTGACTGACTGATCTGGTTGAGCTGCAGCTGCTGTTGGGTCAGACGGCGCCCCCTGTCCTCCAACTGTGACACTGCAGCTTTAAAATCCTCCAGTCCAACACACACTGCCTGAGGGAGAGAGAGAGAGAGTGCGCTAAAAAAAGATGTATCAGTTGATCAGCAGATCAACTATTCTCTGGTTATACATGATTGCTGATATTATTTACAGTACAGGCCAAAAGTTTGGACACACCTTCTCATTCAATGCGATTTCTTTATTTTCATGACTATTTACATTGTAGATTCTCACTGAAGCCATCGAAACTATGAATAAACACATATGGAATTATGTACTTAACAAAAAAGTGTGAAATAACTGAAAACATGTCTTATATTTTAGATTCCTCAAAGTAGCCACCCTTTGCTTTTTTGATAGCGCTGCAAACCCTTGGTGTTCTCTCAATGAGCTTCATGAGGTAGTCACCTGAAATGGTTTTCACTTCACAGGTGTGCCTTGTCAGGGTTAATTAGTGGAGTTTTTTTCCCTTATTAATGGGGTTGGGACCATCAGTTGTGTTGTGCAGAAGTCAGATTGATACACAGCCGACAGCCCTATTGGACAACTGTTAGAATTCATATTATGGCAAGAACCAATCAGCTAAGTAAAGAGAAACGAGTGGCCATCATTACTTTAACAAATGAAGGTCAGGCTGGAAAATTGCGAAAACTTTGAATGTGTCCCCAAGTGCAGTCGCAATAACCATCAAGCGCTACAGCAAAACTGGCTCACATGAGGACTGCCCCAGGAAAGGAAGACCAAGAGTCACCTCTGCTGCTGAGGATAAGTTCATCCGAGTCACCAGCCTCAGAAATCGCAAGTTAACAGCAGCTCAGATTAGAGACCAGATGAATGCCTCACAGAGTTCCAGCAGCAGACACATCTCTAGAACAACTGTTAAGAGGAGACTGCGCGAATCAGGCCTTCATGGTCAAGTAGCTGCTAGGAAACCAGAGAGAGAAGAGATTTGTTTGGGCCAAGAAACACAAGGAATGGACATTAGACCAGTGGAAATCTGTACTTTGGTCCAAATTTGAGATCTTTAGTTCCAACCGCCGTGTCTTTGTGCGACGCAGAAAAGGTGAATGGATGGATTCTACATGCCTGGTTCCCACCGTGAAGCATGGAGGAGGAGGTGTGATGGTGTGGGGGTGCTTTGCTGGTGACACTGTTAGGGATGTATTCAAAATTTAAGGCATATTGAACCAGCATGGCTACCACAGCATCCTGCAACGACATGCCATCCCATCCGGTTTTTCGTTTAGTTGGACCATCATTTATTTTTCAACAGGACAATGACCCCAAACACACCTCCAGGCTGTGTAAGGGCTATTTGACCAAGAAGGAGAGTGATGGAGTGCTGCGCCAGATGACCTGGCCTTCACAGTCACCGGACCTGAACCCAATCGAGATGGTTTGGGTGTGAGGTGGACCGCAGAGTGAAAGCAAAAGGGCCAACAAGTGCTAAGCATCTCTGGGAACTCCTTGACTGTTGGAAAACCATTTCAGGTGACTACCTCTTGAAGCTCATCAAGAGAATGCCAAGAGTGTGCAAAGCAGTAATCCGAGCAAAGGGTGGCTACTTTGAAGAAACTAGAATATAAGAAATGTTTTCAGTTATTTCACACTTTTTTGTTAAGTACATAATTCCACGTGTTCATTCATAGTTTTGATGCCTTCAGTGAGAATCTACAATGTAAATAGCCATGAAAATAAAGGAAATGCATTGAATGAGAAGGTGTGTCCAAACTTTTGGCCTGTACTGTACATATTTTACTAAGGTAATATTTTGAATGCAGGGCTTTTACTTGTAGTAGTAGAGTAGTGTAAGTGTGGTATAGGTAATTTTACTGCAGTAAAGGATCTGAATATGACTTCAACTACTGACTGCGTTATAAATGTGCAAGGTAGTAGACAGGTTAGCAGGGTTTTTTAATTTATGTGCTCAATATTGTTTGTGAATTATTGTTTGGCCGTAATGTTTTATTAGATCACGTTAAGTTATTGTATATATTTGTATTGTTATATTTAAGTCAAAGTAACTGTGTAGTATCCAAGAACAGTGTTTCTTGTTGGTTTCTGTTTTGGCCCCTACATGTTTCTGTGTAACTGTGTTAGTGATGTGTTAGTGATGTCTCTGTGAATTTAGCTATATGTCATGTTTGAATTGTGTGTGTGTGTGTGTTCTACCTGTTTGTCTTCTATCTGCCTGTCGAGCTCTTTCAGGTGTTCTGCTCTCTGCTGCTGCTGCTGCTGACTGCACACATTCATCTCCTACAGGACACAAACACGCTAATCAGAAATGTCACTTGTCGTGTGTGTGTGTGTGTGTGTGTGTGTGCGCGCACCTGTTCCAGAGTCTGCAGGTGTTTCTTCCTCTCCTCTACTTGTTCACTGAGCAGAGACAACAGCTCTGAGTTCTCTGAAACACAAACATGAGATAATGTTGTGCATCCTTTAACTCTTTTCTGCTTCCAATTGTCTTTTTTACATTTAAAGTCTATTAAGTATTATCTCAAAATAAAATATAGTATAGAAATCATATGGTGGAAAATAATCATTTGGTATGCTTAAAAAAAGTCATAATATATTATGTGTAAAAAGTTAGAGTATAGAAAGTTGAAAAAAGTCACAGTATAGTATGTTAAAAAAGGTCATAGTATGTAGAAAATAAGTTACAGTAAAGAATGCCGAAAGTCATAGTATAGTATGTTGAAAAAAGTCATAGTTTAGCATGTCGAAAAAAAAACTCATAGTATATTATGTCAAAAAAGTCACAGCATAGAATGTCGAAAAAGTAATAGTATAGTATGTCGAAAAAAAGTCATCGTATAGTATGTCGAAAAAAGTCGCAGTATATTAGGACCGTTCGGTATTTATGGAATGGACCTCCGGAGGAAAATAGGGGAGGGTCATGTCTTTTTATTCTTTGTTCAGGGGAGGGCCACCAACGTTTCTTAGTCTTGGGGGGGGGGGGTGTTCATGAACTGTTGTATTCATGAAAACAGCAAAATTTCAAAGTGGCTTGTTTGGTGCAAATGTTTCCATGTAGCTCTCAGTCTCAGATTTTTGTTGGGACAGTTGGGTCTGACCCAACAAAAATCACGAGTCGGGTATGGCTGCAGCCTGGTGCTGTCCCCGAGGTGTTTTGGATGTTTTTGAACTAAACAGTACGGCTAAATCATGCTAATGAATACAATATTTTTTTTCAGCAGATGCCTTAGTTACAACACGATGGAGCTAGCAGAGCAGTTTTGTGTTTATATGTGCGGGCGGGATTTATTCAGTTTGGGAAATCCCACGGTCTCTACAAAGTTATAGCTCAAATTGTCTGGCTGACTAAACAGGAAGGGACTAGAAATCCTGTCTGTCGTTTTGTTTTTGTATTTCAAGAGCGAATTGCTCCACAATATGAATACAGATTGATTATCACTTATTTTGTTGGTAACCATTGTTGTATAATCACAATTATTACACTTAAAGAGGCCTACACTTCAGTGATGCGCCTTTTGGACCTCAAAATTAAACACTCTGATGTAATATGGCTTAAACAAACGTCAACGTTAAACCCTGATGCAATTTTAAATGTTTTATGATTTCAGAAAGGAGGAGGTTAACCATTACTTTATATTAATCCTATTTTTTGTTGTCAAATATCCATAAATGCAGCTTTCGAAATTATAGAAGATTAAAAAGTTTTAGCCTATAATAACATATTGGTTAACCTCCTCTTATCAAAATTTTAGATATCAGATCCCCTTCTAATGGGAGGGATGAAAACCTTTTTATTGTAGCCTACTCTTCTGTGGTCTCATATGTTATAATTGTAAAAGAGTATTCATTTTAGTATTATGTGAGTGGCTTTATTGTTGAGCTACGTTTTTTGCACTTGGCATACGTCTTTTTGTTACGCTTGTCCTTTTTTTTTACTGTTATGAATTTGCAAATAAAGCATTAATAAAAAAAAGTAAAGTCATCGCAGGTTTCATCAAAATCCTCATCGCACCCAAGTATCTTTAGTGTATAATGTCCACAAAAGTAATATTAAAGCACGTTGTGGTTTAATAGTTTAGTATGTAAAAAAAAGTCATAGTATAGTTTGTCGAAAGTCATAGTATAGTATGTCGAAAAAGGTCACAGTATATTACGTCAAAAAAAGTCATAGTATAGTATTTCAAAAATAAGTCATAGTAAAGCATGTCGAAAGTCATAGTATATTATGTCGAAGCGTCCAAGTATCTTTATTGTATAATGTCATATTATAGTATGTCAAAAAAAGTCATAGTATAGCTTGTCGAAAATAGTCATGGTTTAGTACAGTATGTCGAAAAAAGTCATAGTTTAGTATGTCAAAAAAAAGTCATAGTTTAGTACGTCAAAAAAAGTCATGGTATAGTATATCGAAAGTTACAGTATAGTATGTCGAAAAAGTCACAGTATATTAGGTCGAAAAAAGTCATGGTATAGTATGTCGAAAGTTATAGTATAGCATAGTATTTTGAAAAAAGTCATAGTTTAGTACGTCAAAAAAAGTCATAGTATAGTTTATCGAACAAAGTCATGGTATAGTATGTCGAAAGTTACAGTATAGTATGTCGAAAAAAGTCGCAGTATATGATGTCAAAAAAGTCATGGTGTAGTATGTTAAAAAAGTCATGGTATAGTATGTCGAAAAAAGTCGCAGTATATGATGTCAAAAAGGTCATAGTATACTATGTCAAAAAAGTCATGGTTTAGTATTTCAAAAATAAGTCATAGTATAGCATGTCGAAAGTCATAGTATATTATTCCGAAGAAAATCCCAGTATATTATAAGTTAGACGAGGTGGCCAAGTGGTTAAGGCGATGGACTGTTAATCTATTATGCTCGCGTGGGTTCAAATCCCATCCTCGTCGCTCCCAAGTATCGTTAGTGTATAATGTCCACAAAAGCACATCATGGTTTAAAATGTAGTAGTGTGATAGCGGAGATAGTGTGTATCTTTAGTGTATAATGTCATATTATAGTATGTCAAAAAAAGTCATAGTATAGTTTGTCGAAAAAAGTCATAGTATAGTATGTCGAAAAAAGTCACAGTATATTACGTCAAAAAAAGTCAAAGTATAGTAATTCAAAAATAAGTTATAGTAAAGCATGTCGAAAGTCGTAGTATATTATGTCCAAGTATCTTTAGTGTATAATGTCATAGTATGTCAAAAAAAGTCATAGTATAGTTTGTCGAAAAAAGTCATGTATGTCGAAAGTTATAGTATAGTATAGTATTTTGAAAAAGGTCATACTATAGTATGTCAAAAAAAAGTCATAGTTTTAGTACGTCAAAAAAAGTCGTAGTATAGTTTGTCGAACAAAGTCATGGTATAGTATGTCGAAAGTTACAGTATAGTATGTCGAAAGTCACAGTATATTACGTCAAAAAAGTCATGGTATAGTATGTCGAAAGTCATAGTATAGTATGTCAAAAAAAAGTCATGGTTTTAGTATGTCAAAAAAAGTCATAGTAAAGTATTTTGAAAAAGGTCATAGTATAGTATGTCAAAAAAGTCATGGTTTAGTATGTCGAAAAAAAGTCATAATATAGTATTTAAAAAATAAGTCAAAATAAGTCAAAATAAGTCATAGTATAGTATAGTATTTTGAAAAAGGTCATAGTATAGTATGTCAAAAAAAAAGTCATGGTTTTAGTACGTCAAAAAAAGTCATAGTATAGTTTGTCGAACAAAGTCATGGTATAGTATGTCGAAAGTTACAGTATAGTATGTCGAAAAAAGTCGCAGTATATGATGTCAAAAAGGTCATAGTATAGTATGTCAAAAAAGTCATGGTATAGTATGTCCAAAAAAAGTCGCAGTATATGATGTCAAAAAAGTCATAGTATAGTATGTCAAAAAAGTCATGGTTTAGTATTTCAAAAATAAGTCATAGTATAGCATGTCGAAAGTCATAGTATATTATTCCGAAGAAAATCCCAGTATATTATAAGTTAGACGAGGTGGCCAAGTGGTTAAGGCGATGGACTGTTAATCTATTATGCTCGCGTGGGTTCAAATCCCATCCTCGTCGCTCCCAAGTATCGTTAGTGTATAATGTCCACAAAAGCACATCATGGTTTAAAATGTAGTAGTGTGATAGCGGAGATAGTGTGTATCTTTAGTGTATAATGTCATATTATAGTATGTCAAAAAAAGTCATAGTATAGTTTGTCAAAAGTCATATTATAGTATGTCAAAAAAAGTCATGGTATAGTATGTCGAAAGTTACAGTATAGTATGTCGAAAGTCACAGTATATTACGTCAAAAAAAGTAATAGTATAGCATTTCAAAAATAAGTTATAGTAAAGCATGTCGAAAGTTGTAGTATATTATGTCCAAGTATCTTTAGTGTATAATGTCATAGTAAGTCAAAAAAAGTCATAGTATAGTTTGTCGAAAAAAGTCATGTATGTCGAAAGTTATAGTATAGTATAGTATAGTATTTTGAAAAAATTCATAGTATAGTATGTCAAAAAAAGTCATAGTTTTAGTACGTCAAAAAAAGTCGTAGTATAGTTTGTCGAACAAAGTCATGGTATAGTATGTCGAAAGTTACAGTATAGTATGTCGAAAAAAGTCGCAGTATATGATGTCAAAAAAGTCACGGTATAGTATTTTGGAAAAAGGTCATAGTATAGTATGTCAAAAAAGTCATGGTTTAGTATGTCGAAAAAAAGTCATAGTATAGTATTTCGAAAAAGGTCATAGTATAGTAGGTCAAAAAAGTCATGGTTCAGTATGTCGAAAAAAAGTCATAATATAGCATTTCATAGTATAGTGTAGTATTTTGAAAAAGGTCATAGTATAGTATGTCAAAAAAAGTCATGGTTTTAGTTCGTCAAAAAAGTCATAGTATAGTTTGTCGAACAAAGTCATGGTATAGTATGTCGAAAGTTATAGTATAGTATTTTGAAAAAGGTCATAGTATAGTATGTCAAAGAAAGTCATGGCATCCCAGACGAGGTGGCCGAGTGGTTAAGGCGATGGACTGCTAATGGTTTGGTTTAGTATGTCCAAAAAAAGTCATAGTATAGTATTTTGAAAAAGGTCATAGTATAGTATGTCAAAAAAGTCATGGTTTAGTATGTCCAAAAAAAGTCATAGTATAGTATGTCAAAAAAAAGTCATAGTTTAGTACGTCAAAAAAAGTCATAGTATAGTTTGTCACAAAAAGGCATGGTATAGTATATCGAAAGTTACAGTATAGTATGTCGTAAAAGTCACAGTATATTAGTTTGAAAAAAGTCATGGTATAGTATATCGAAAGTTATAGTATAGTATTTCGAAAAAA